>NC_041385.1:412790826-412797321 GCF_002162155.2 Triticum dicoccoides
AAGATCGACAAGGGAAGGATGGAGTTGGGATGAAGATGAAGGGCGTGGATCTAGTAATGGTTGAGGACAACAAAGAAGAAATTGGAGAAGGGGGGGACGAGCCCAGCAAAGATGTTGTGCAGAAAGAAGGGGTAGAAGGTTTCCCCCAAGGTTTTTCAGATTGGCAGAGCCAACCCGGAGCACCGACTCCCATCCCTCATTGGCGTTGCTCGCCGTTAGTGGGAGCACGGCGGCAATATGCTTCTCCTCAGTGATGGTGGATGCACTAAGGGTCGGCTCAAGCGAGGAGGCCGAGTGCGTGGCAGGGGATGTACACTTCACTTTCTCGGCCACCATCGATAGCAAGTCCGGGAAGAGGTTGGTAGATCTGGAGGCGCTCTTAGCAGGGAGAGAAGGGGATCTAGAGCAAGACGAAGGGAAGGAAATGAAGGCTCGGCGGCAGGCGCCGGCCTTTTTGTCAGCCTTAGACATTTGCCGAGGCAGTGTGGGGAAACGAAGATGCCCACGTCCCATCAAGCGCCAGGGTTCGCCGATGGTTGGGGCATGCGGTGCTCCATCCTTGCCCTTTGGCTTCGCCTCGAAGCCAAGTTTGAGCGCGCCTTGGGCCCGGGGGCTACTGTCGTCTTTCTGGGAACCGAGGTACCCAAACTTGCCTGCCTACAGCCCATCGCGTGGCTCCATCAATGGCCTGGTATGGCCCATCTACAGCACCAACAACACAAGACCCTCACGAGGCGGACGACGCCTAGACCTATCGAAGGAACGACCTCCTTAGGCTGGCTCCTGAGGAGCAAAGATTAATATGCGATCCCTCACCTCATGAGGTTCGGATGACGCATGCCATGATGCCAAGGCCAGGCGGGCGCTAGCGGGCGCAGTACAGCAGGTTTCCTCTTTGGTGCTAAAGAGGCAAGCGCAGGCATGGAGTCCTAAGGCATCAACCAAAGGTTTCCATTTCCATGCTACAAGACCAAGACCGCCAGGACGGCGGGACGGAGGTCATTGCCGAGCCCACCGTGGCGTCATGACCAGAAACTTTGTAGGCGAAGACCACCTTTCGTCGGGATAAGATGTACTAGTTGTCTCCCTTCGAATTTGGCTGTTGTGGGATCCCTTCCCGCCTTCATTTTGGGCAGAGGACCAAGGCCACTATAAATATAGCCTAGCCACAACCACAGAGACGGATCCGGATCCAGTCCATCCGCACCTTCACCAGCTCGCTCAAACACAAGAACACACCTCCTGAGGTTGTTCTTCCACTATACTAGTTCATCCTCAGCCCACCTCGAGGCTAATCCACCACAAAGCAGGAGTAGGGTTTTACACCGCAAGGTGGCCCGAACCTGGGTAAACTGTCGTGTCCCACTTCCTTCTAGTTCATCGAGCTTGGCCGAGAGATCGACAAGTTTGCAGACTGGGGAGGTTGAGTTCTTCGCACACACCCGAGAGTTCGAATCTATCTTGGGTCTGCGGATCCCCGAATCCGACATATTATGTCAGTGAGGTCTTAATTGAGTCTAAGTAGCGATACCCACATTGGCAGAAGCTAATGTATGGGGTGTTCATGGCCAGTCACAAGTTGAATCATTATTTTCTTAGTCATCCCATTACTGTGGTCAGCTCTGCTCCCTTAGGGGATATTATTCAGAACAGAGAGGCAACAGGCCGAGTAGCCAAGTGGTCTATTGAGCTTAGACCCCATGGTTTGAAATATATGCCAAGGACAACTATCAAGTCTCAAGATCTTGTGGATTTCATTAATGACTGGACAGAATTGCAGACACCTGGGGAGAAGCTGGATAACACTTACTGGACAATTCACTTTGACGGGTCTAGGCATCTGGAGGGCTCGGGGGCTGGAGTTATTTTGACTTCCCCACGAGGTGACAAATTTTGCTATGTTTTAAGGCTAATGTTTACTTGCACTAATAATGCAGCTGAGTATGGGGCCCTGCTCCATCGCCTTCGGGTGGCCAAAGAGATGAATTTAAGCCGGGTCAGGTGCTTTGGTGACTCAGATTTGGTGGCTCAGCAAGTTTCAGGCACTTGGGATTCTAAAGACCCGCTCATGGCAGCTTATCACTGGGCAGTTGACAATATTGTTGGTCACTTCAAAGGTTATTAGGTGGATCATGTTGATCGCAAAAAGAATGAGGAGGATGATGCTTTAAGCCGGCTAGGGTCTCAGCATAAGCCGGTGCCCCCTAATGTTTTTCTTGATGTATTGAATAATCCTTCAGTTAAGTGGCCGACAGAGGAGGATCTTGCTATTCCTGACCGAGAGGCATAGTTGGTCGCGTCTCTCCATGCTATTCCTGATTGGACAGTTACATACTTGGCTTATATGACCCGGGGCGAATTGCCTGAGGACGAAACTTTGGCCAGGCAGATAACCCGGCGGTCTAAGTCTATGACCATTGTCAATGGCGAGTTACATCGATGCAGTGTCACAGGCGTGTTCCAGCGTTGTGTTTCTCCTGAAGAGGGCCATGAGATTCTAAGGGAAATCCATGAAGGTGATTGTGGTCATCACGCCGGCTCTAAATCTCTGGTGGCTAAAGCTTTTCGTCTTGGATTTTATTTGCTGACGGCTCATGCTGATGCAGAGGACCTTGTTAGTAAGTGTGATGGTTGTCAGAAATTTTCTCGATGGGCTCATGCGCCAGCTCAAGAATTGAGGTCCAATCACTTGGCCATTTGTAGTCTCGGGGCTTGATATGACTGGGCCTTTCAAGAGGTCTAAAGACAAGAAAACCCACCTCTTGGTGGCAGTTGACAAATTTACCAAGTGGGTTGAAGCAGAGCCGGTCAGCAAGTGTGATGCGACAACGGCGGTTCAATTCATCAAGAAAGTGATCTTCTGTTTTGGCTTTCCTCATAGTATTATAACTGATAATGGTACCAATCTATCTAAATGTGCTATGAGAGAGTTTTGCCAAAAAGAGCATATCCGTCTTGATGTCTCTTCGGTGGCTCATCCGCAATCTAATGGTCAAGCCGAGAGGGCGAATCAAGAAATCTTGAGAGGTATAAAACCCCGGCTTATGGTCCCTTTGCAGAGGACACCGGGTTGTTGGGTTGAGGAATTACCCTCAGTGCTTTGGAGTATCAACACCACCCCCAACAGGTCGACAGGTTACATGCCCTTTTTCATGGTCTATGGGGCAGAGGCGGTTCTCCCCAGTGATATCCGTCATGATTCACCTTGTGTGGTGGCTTATGTTGAGGCTGATAATGAGAAAGCACGTCAAGATGCAGTTGATATGTTGGATGAGGAGCGTGACACTACGGCGGCTCGTTCAGCGATATACCAGCAAGATCTGCATCACTATCATAGCCACAAGGTCAAGACCCGGACCTTTCAAGGAGGTGATTTAGTGCTCCAGTTGATCCAAGATCAGATAGATATGCACAAGCTATCACCACCTTGGGAAGGACCTTTTGTGGTCAGCAAGAACCTGAACAACGGGTCATACTACCTCACTGATATTTGAGAACACAAGGATTCACGCACATCGGAGGAGGAGACCTGCCGGCCTTGGAACATCGCTCATCTTTGGCCATACTACACATGAGTCTTCGGCTCTTGTGATTGTACATACATCTATCAATGTATATATTATGATCAATTTAATAAAGTCGTCATACCCTGATAATTCAGGGCCTCTGTTGTTTCATTTCAAAAGCATCTGAGTCTTCATTATTTGTTCATAAGGTCACTTGGGGGCTTCCAACCCAACGGATTTAGCTTTCATACCCTCTTGACCACGCATAAAACACCGAATTTCAGGTTATCCTGCCTGTATGCAAGATGCTTCTCCACCAGGTAATCCCGAATGACCCGTTGTACTCTTAACAACCAATCTTTTAAATAAGACCCTGAACTCGTTAAGGTTAAAATGGCAATTTGTCATGTGAGGGCCGGCTTACGGATAGCGAGGATAAACCAAGGCTATTAAGCCGCCTTCATTGAAACTTGGTTAAACTTAATAGTTAATGTTTTAAATAAGACCCTGAACTCGTTAAGGTTAAAGCATCGATTGGGTCATGTGAGAGCCGGCTTACGGAAAGCGAGGATAAACCAGTGGCTCTCAGGTTAGTTTCATTGAAGTAAGATTAGAGTTTGGGATTTGGGCTTAGCGCTTATAAAAGCCTCATTTTTCTGGATTTATGTTTTTGCTGAATATCTTGGGTTTAAAAATCGTTTTCTCTTACCATATGGTTTTCACAATTCAGGCCAGGCAACCCTGACTATGTCTCATATTTGAGCATCTTTGGGTTTCATAACACGCACTCATAGCGGACTGTAAGCCGCCAGGATATTTGCCTTGAGCAATCAACATCATGATATTTCATGTCTACGGCTTATCATTATCAAAGGAATTACCATGATATCAATCTACAAGTATGTTTATCCATGATGATATGAATATTCGGGGTTTAGTAAACTGCCCTGGTTCTCGACTTTAAGTCGGCAGAATATTTCTGGCTTATATGGCATTTATCCTAGTCTTTCTATACAATGTTTCAAAGACTATTATATCAGGATTTGTTACCCGTCTAGGCTTAAACCGCCAGGGCGTACATTGTTTCCTTGTGTGCAGAAAATATAAAAAAAAATTGGTCTGCCCCACATTGGTGATGATGAAAAGGAACAGCGGCGATTCATAAACCGGTTATATCAGCGGTTTAACAGTTAAACGGATAAATATGCACGATGGCATAACATATCATTGTTTGCAAACCTAGGCTACTACAAGGCCACAGTGGACCTACAAAATGGGACTTCAGTGTTTTTTCAGCGCATTGCGCTTGTGTTCTGATTTAAGAGCCGCCTAGTATCAATGACCTTCGTCACGGCGGGTTGATGACTCCAGGTCATCCTGCTCTAGCTCTTCCTCTTCGCCGATCTAGAGCTCAGGAGATGTCCAGTCAATGCCGGTTAAGGCTTCGAATATAGCTTCATCATTCATAATTGGGGATGGATCAACATCAGGAGCAAAGGTATGCTTACGCGTTGGAGTGAGATCCACGATGTCATAAGCCGACGCTTTCACTTTGGCATTCTCCATGGTATAAGCCGACTGATATCTGGATAAATCAGTTTCCTTGGCCAGCTTGCATGCCAAGGGACGCATCTCCTTTACGCACTTTGCAAAGTCTGTCTGATCAAAAGGAGACCCATCTTCTTTAAGGCTTGGAGAACGGGTGGCCATCTCCTCCGGGTCAAGTTCTGCTTGCCATGCTTTGGCTCGGGTAAGAGCTGTAATGGCGCCAGCGCGGGCAGCTGACCGTTTGATCTCTTCGAGTTTTGGGGGCATTATAAACAACTTATCTAGCACCTCCCTAAGGAGGGTCGGCGGCTCTTTACCATTGGAGATAGCCACAATAGTCTCTTGTGTGCCAGTGTATAAATGTTCCACTAGAGTGTACACGGCTTTGAGCTTCAGCAGCATGTCTTGGCCAAGATTGGCGCTCCTGGGGCCTATAGAGAAAACATGCAGATGAGTTGCCAGGCGGGTTAAAATTAAAAATGTGGGAAAGGTTGAAACATTCCAAATTGCTTACCAAAGATAGCAGATGTCATCTGTGAGATATAGCATTTTGAGCCGGCCAGCTCTGCAGTGGTCTCCTTCAAGGATGATTCAGCAGCTTCTGCCCTTTCCAGTAAGGTGGCCTTCTCTTTCTCCCAGGCGGCTCTCTCTGTGGAAAATCTGGCTTTAAGCTTCTCGTTCTCATCCAGGCTAAACTTAAACTTGGAGTCAGCTTTGCATGTTTCAGCTTCTTGGTGTTCAAGCTTGTTCTTCGCATCCACCAATTGGGACTCAGTCAGACTTAAGGCATCCTACAAGTAAGAAACAAAAGGTTATAAACATATTTGTCAAGACACAATTTACATATAAGTCCCAAGCACATTGCAAGCAACGCACTTGGCACTTGGGGGCTAATGTATGAGGAAGTTCTTTCAAATTGCATTGCAGAAGATCTGGCTCATCTTTATCAGATAAGCTGGCCTGTGAGGGCTATGAGGTGAAGTTCTACTTTGAAGGTAATAAAGATGATCTGGCTCATCTTTATCAGACAAGCCGGCTCATGAGGGCTATGACTCGAAATTTGCAATGGCATATTGATAAAGTCTTAACCATACTCAATGAATTATTTCCTATGCATAAGACTTGGGGGTTGGATGGCTATATATATATATACATATATATATATATATATATATGTGTGTGTGTGTGTGTGTGTGTGTGTGTGTGTGTGTGTGTGTGTATAGGGTGGGTCTATTCTAATAACACCCTTAAGACCCTTATTCTGCTAACAAAATGTCTTATTCTGCTAACACCTCGGCACTGTCCCACGCCCGTGAACTGAACTATCCAGCCCGACAAACCAAAACGCAACCCCCCACCCACCCCCGCCTCCCGCACAATGCCCCACTCCCTTCCCCGATCCAAATCCCCCACCTCCCATCCATCTTCTGCCGCGCCACCT
>NC_041385.1:412797954-412801446 GCF_002162155.2 Triticum dicoccoides
CCCCGTCCACCTTCTGTCGCGCCGTTGCCGCCTCGCCCCGACCTCCGTCCACCTTCTGGACCACGCCGCCCCTGGATCCTACCAACCGACGCCGGCATCTCTGCTCCACTCCGGCACCCAACACCCTGTCCGCCGCGCCCGGGAGTGGATCCGTCCACCTCCGACTTTGGCGCTCCTCTGGCGACCACGGTGCTCTCTCGACGCACTGCCTTCCTTACCGCAAGCCGCCTCTTCTAGCTCCTGGATGCCCGGCCATGGCTCCTCTCTTCACCAAGCTCTCACTGTTTCCTTCCTTGCCGGCCCCGGACCACCGTGAAGCCCTCTCGGTCGGATCCATCGGCTGCCGAATCCAGCGTCGGCGAGTGGATGGGCCGCCTCCCCCGCACCACCCCAGTCGGATCCGGCTGGCTGCCCCCGCGCCCACTTCCCCTTCGCCTCCCTCTCGAGCAAACCCCCTCCATGGATCCATGGGCCGCCGAATCCCGTGCCTACTGGGTGCCACGGCCCCCACACCACCAGATCCCGTCGAGAAACCAACCTGTGCGGTTGCGGGTGTGGCAGCCACAGGAGGTTGATGTGGCGCCCATTGGCGAGCAGGACGTCGCCCTACTCCGTCCTCTAGTGGGGAGCAGTGCAGTTCGGTACGCCTTCTCCCCCATCACATGCTTTGTGCATCTTCCCCGCACCTACTTCCGATTAGAGAGTGACCAATAGTGCTGGCAGGATGACCACGATAAAGGCTGCTCTGGGACTGGCAGGTGGCCAATTCCGGCAGCCGGCATCCTAGGTGAGGCACTCGACGGCAGGGTAGTGCGAGCGGCAATGCCATGCAGTTCACCATGCGCCCATGATGGCGACACTATGTAGTTAGCCACGCTGCCATTTGCGGTTCGCTGGAGGGAGAGAGGAGGTGCAGCATGCGGTTTTGTAGTTCAGTGGGTGAGAGTTTCGGTGCGTTTTGTTTTCTCTTCTCCTGAAATTGAAATTTTTTACGCCCCCAATCTCACCTCATGGCATTTTCAATATAGTGCTTTTCTGAAGTAGGAGCTGGAGTCAACTGCATGGCTGCTCTTGTGAGGTGGTGGAATTGGTCCTACAGTTTACTTTGAGGGAAAAAGCGAAGTACAGTGCCGACCGAAGAGGATAGGGAACATGTGGTGCATAGAAGACTTTTAAGTATTGCAATGCTTATGCACTGCTTTGTTGTTTAGTGCAAAATTAGCCATCAATATGGATAAGGTTGTTGGGCTAATCAATATGTGGTTTATGTGGATGGTTGGACAAGGTGGCTCGCGGTCCGCTGGCTTGGGGTTTGTAGTGTAGTCTCTTGTGGGTTTTGAGTCCGAAGAAACTGCAAGTTTGCTGATTTCTCTTCTGTAGCTCCGAAGAAAACCACGAGGGGTGCACTTTTTTATGAAATTTGCTTGTACTATGTGTTAGCTCACTTTCGAAAAAATTATATATATTGGGCAGCATGGTGTGCAGCTTGTTGTGGCTCAATGTGCAGCTCGTCTCGACTCGGATTGCAGCTCGTTATGTTGCGGCGTGCAGTCCGCTCGTGTGGGCGCACCGGTGCAACTCGTTGTGCGCCCACAGCATGCAGTACGGACGGCGACACAGTGCAGTTTGTCGTGCTCATCCCGCTGTAGTGGAGTTCAAAATGTGCAATTCTATTCAAATTACACTAACACCTCTATTAAATATGTAGTTTGACAGGGATATATTACCATCTTGGAGGTTTCTTTTTTCTGTTTTAGATTTTGCAGCTACAATGCGCTTGTGCACTTCAACTTATCTGTGTCTCCAGTGCGGTTCATTACATTTTGGTTGTGTGTGTACAGTGTTGTTTGCTGCTGGGTTGCTTTGATGCATTACACACTCGTGGTTCAGTTAACTATATTTTACAGGAGAAACAAACACACCAACATTTCTTGGTTGTGCAGTGTGATGCATGGGTCTATGAAGTTGTAATGTGAAAATTTTGAGAAAATGCAGCTCATTACCCCTCTGTATGAAGTGCAATTTGTTTTGCGTGTCTCAAAATTTAGTCGACTACATTAACACTTGCAATGCGTTCGGTCCTCGGATGTGGTTCACTTGATAATGATGTTGTTCACTTGCGCCCAACATGAAAAGTGCGAAAAATTTAGCAAAACAACAAGATAGTAATGCGGTTCACTTTGATATATGTCGTGGTTCACTTGCCCCGTCTTTGCGGTCCACTCTCGTTCACAAAAAAATGAAAAAAAGACAACAAAAACTTGTCTGAGAAAAATTTATGTTTGACAAAAGGAATTATGAAGTTCGCTTGACTCTCTGATGCAGTGCGGTTTTCCGTCCGAAGCAGTGTGTTCTTCTGTATTTCATAAAAATGACAACAAAAACTCACAAAAAGCTCATCTGAGAAAATTTACGCCCGACAAGACAAATCATGAAGTTCGCTCGACTGTCTGATGCAGTGTGGCTTTTCGTCCGAAGCAGTGCATTCTTTTATCGTTCATAAAAAATGACAACAAAAACTCATAAAAAAGCTCAGTTGAGAAAATTTACGCCTGATAAGACAAATCATGAAGTTCGCTTAACTGTCTGATGCAGTGTTGTTTCTGTCCGAAGCAGTGTGTTCTTTTGTCTGATGCGGTACACACGTAGGTTTTATGTCGTGAAAAACAGAGTATCCGCATTTTAGTAATTTTAAAACTGCTCTTAAACCGTAAAGAATTAGAAAGCATGTTCTACATGAAAAATTTGTGCCTCGTCGATATCTTTTCGACGATGTATCATTTGCATCATTCTGCTGAGCAGTTTGAAATTTTTTATGAAAAAACGGCCGCTGCCACTAGTCATTCGCCGCACGATTTTCAAAATTAACTTAAAAACATAAGTCATCTCAAAAACATTTCAACATATGAAAGTTGGGCCTCATTTGTAGCTTTCCAAGGGCGTATTACACGCCTCGTTTCGACAAACAGTTCAAAAACTAGAGCGAAAACAGTACCAAAAATTTCAATTCTTTTGAAAAACAGAGTTCCGCGAATTAGTAAATTTGAAACTGCTCTTAAACCGTAACGAATTAGAGAAAATAATAGATATGACAAAGATGCGCTACGATATCTTTTCAATGGTGTATCATTTGCTTCATTCTGATGAGCGGTTTAGAAAAAAACGCGAAAAAAACGCTCGCTGCCACTCGTCGTACGCCACACCATTTTCAAAACTGCTCTTAAACCGTGAGGAATCTCGAAAAGTGTTCAACATGGCAAAGTAGCGCCTAATTCATAGATTTTCAATGGTATATTACATGCCTCGTTTCGATAAATGGTTAAAAAACTAGAGCAAAAAAGGTACCGGAAAAACAGAGCGCGCAATTTTTTTGCGACGAGAAGTTCACTTGCGTGAGTACTGCAGCACACTTGGTTCAAACAATGACGTGCACTTGCGATGAGTGTGCAGTGCAGAAGTGTTATCAGAATAGTTATTCTGCTAATATTAGCA
>NC_041385.1:412801756-412850011 GCF_002162155.2 Triticum dicoccoides
ACTATTCTGATCACGGGATCAGAATAATATTCTGATCACAACCTGAACTGCCTAAGTAACGCGCCTGAACTTCCCTTTGTACGAACCCGACCTTCGGGCTATCTTCGCAACCGTGTCTCTCCGCGTGAATTATTCTGCTTTGTCGTGTTCTATGTGATATAAGTGTAATCTGCAAACAATTTTCAGCAACTAAATACCCGTTTTAATAAGGAATCTCGCTCATAGGAGGATTTTGCACTCGGGTCGTGATGAACTCGCGTTTTTTGCAATTTTACTGCCTGAGTTGTTCGACCTAAACTACCCCCTGTGCTAGGTTGAACTTCCGCCAACTTTACCCAAATGGGGCTTGCTATATACCGTTGGAAAGCTACGGACACGAGTATCATGACACAAGTTAAATTATTGGTAAAATGTAAGCGGTTTAAGAGCAGTTTTGAAAACCGTTTTTTCTTCATACAAAAAACGTGAATCGTATTTTCGATTGCGTTTCTAAACCGTTTATCGGAATGAGGCAAATAATATGGCGTTGGAAAGTTGCTGTAAAACCACTCCTTCCACATGTGAAAAGTTTTCTCTAATTCCATATGGTTAAAGAGTAATTTAAAAAATCGTAAAATTTCGCAAACCGAACAGCCGAGTTCGTATTTTCGATGTCATTTCTAAATGTCTAATCCAAATGAAGCAAATGATATGGCGTTGGAAAGCTTACGAAAATGCGCAAATTATGTATGTTAAAAGTTTTTTCTAATTTTCAAGTGTTTAAGAGTAATTCAGCAAACGGTACAACTTCCACCGAGTTTGTATTTTCATGCTAATGTTTTAACCGTAAGTCCCAATGCAGCAAATGATACGGCGTTGGAAAGCTTGAGGAAATGCTAAACTTTTTGTTATGTATTGTTTCTCCTAATTCCCTACGCTTTTAATTCTATTTTGAAAATGGCTGAAAACGTATTTTGGCCTTAATTTCTACAAACTTTATCGTAATGGGGCAAATAATATACCGTTGAAAAGCTACAGAAAATGCGAAACTTTTTCATGTTGACAGTTTTCTCTGATTGCAAACCGTTTTCAAGTAATTTCAAACACAACGAGATCATTCGTTCTGCCTTTATCGCGAAACAGATTCGTCAAAAATGCATCGCGTAAAGTACCTGAACTTCTCGGTATGAAACCTTAAACTTCACTCTGTTTTTCACGTGCTTTTTTTTCCCATAGCTCTCCATCAATGTGAAAATTTTTCTCTAATTCCATATGGTTAAAGAGTAATTTAAAAAATCGTAAAATTTCGCAAACCGAACAGCCGAGTTCGTATTTTCGATGTCATTTCTAAATGGCTAATCCAAATGAAGCAAATGATATGGCATTGGAAAGCTTACGAAAATGCGCAAATTATGTATGTTAAAAGTTTTTTCTAATTTTCAAGTGTTTAAGAGTAATTTAGCAAACGGTACAACTTCCACTGAGTTTGTATTTTCATGCTAATGTTTTAACCGTAAGTCCCAATGCAGCAAATGATACGGCGTTGGAAAGCTTGAGGAAATGCTAAACTTTTTGTTATGTATTGTTTCTCCTAATTCCCTACGCTTTTAATTCTATTTTGAAAATGGATGAAAACGTATTTTGGCCTTAATTTCTACAAACTTTATCGAAATGGGGCAAATAATATACCGTTGAAAAGCTACAGAAAATGCGAAACTTTTTCATGTTGACAGTTTTCTCTGATTCCAAACCGTTTTCAAGTAATTTCAAACACAACGAGATCATTCGTTCTGCCTTTATCGCGAAACAGATTCGTCAAAAATGCATCGCGTAAAGTACCTGAACTTCTCGGTATGAAACCTTAAACTTCACTCTGTTTTTCACGTGCTTTTTTTTTCCATAGCTCTCCATCCATGCACCGGAACACTCACCAGAATTGAGCAAGTGATATACCGATGGAAAGCTGCTGTAGACACGCAACTTTCCCGTGTTGATCATTTTTTCATACTCGCAACGGTTTTAAAAGTTTTTCATGTGAAATTCATTCAGTGTAGTACTTGAACTTCCTGTTGTTTTCAGTTGAACTTCTGTGACGTATTTTCGCTTGTAATTTTTTCATCCATTCGTTAGTGTTACACAAATGATATTCCTTTTGTACAAATCTCTCTCACAATAATTTTTTGAACTTTCTCCGACGAAGGACTTGAACTTATAACAACAAAACTTTTAGCCTTTACTTTTTTATTCTTTTTAATACAAAATACACACCATGTAGTACATGAACTTCTGACAGTTATCAACCTGAACTTCTCTCGGTTACGTGAAATTTTTTAAGTTTTTTTATGAATTTTTAATCTGATTTTCTGAATCCTTTTTTTATGAATTTATGAAGCACTATATTTTTAATAGTTGAACTTCTTTTTATTTTATTTTTGAACTTCTTGTTTCCATTCTTTAATAACGAGGAAATTTTGAGTTTTCTATAATCATTGAACTTCTTCATCTTTTTAATATGGACTTCCTGTTTATTTCTTAATCTTTTATTATGAATTTTGAAGTGCTCTATTTTTAATAGTTGAACTTCTTGTTATTTTATTTTTGAACTTCTTGTTTGCATTCTTTAATAACTAGGAAAATCTGAGTTTTCTATAATCATCGAACTTCTCCATCTTTTTAATATGGACTTCTTGGTTTTATTTTTAATCCTTTTTTATGAAATTTTGAAGCGTTATATTTTTAAAAGTTGAACTTCATGTTATTTTATTTTTGAACTTCTTGTTTCCAAATCTTTAATAACGAGGGAAATCTGAGTTTTCTATAATCATCGAACTTCTCCATCTTTTTAATATGTACTTCCTGGGTTTTTTTTCTTAATCTTTTTTATGAAATTTTAAAGCGCTCTATTTTTAAAAGTTGAACTTCTTGTTATTTAATTTTTGAACTTCTTATTTGCATTCTTTAACAACGAGGAAAATCTGAATTTTCTATAATCATAGAACTTCTCATCTTTTTAAATTGGACTTCCTAGTTTTATTTTTTCTTAATCTTTTTTATAAAAAAATTAAATGTTCTATTTTTAAAAAGTTGAACTTCTTGTTATTTTATTTTTGAACTTCTCGTTTTCATTCTTTAATAACGAGGAAAATCTGAGTTTTATATAATCATCGAACTTCTCCATCTTTTTAATATGGACTTCCTGGTTTTATTTCTTAATATGTTTTTTTCAATTTGAACTCCATGGTTGATTCTTAAATACTAAGGGATATTTGAGTATTTTAATAACAGTAAAATCTTAGTTTCTAAATAAACATCGAACCACTTCGTTATTTTTGTTTGAACTTCTAGTTTTTTTCGAAATAGGGAAAATCTATTTTTTAAACTTTTTTAGTTGTTCCTTTTTTTAATTTGAACTTCTTTGTTTTATACTTTAGTAACGAGAAAATCTGAGTTTTTCATAATATTTGGACTTCTCTTTTATTTTGATTTGAACTTCTTAGTCTTATTGTAAGAAAAAATAAGTTTCTAAATAAGCATCAAACATTTTTTAAAATTAAACTTTATACTTTTATTTTTCCAAGAAATGGAAAGAATGTAAGTTTTTTAATATCCATCGAACTTCTCCTTTTCTTAATTTGAACTTCTTCATTTTATTTTTTAGTAACAAGGAAAATCTGAGTTTTGTCATAAATATGAAACTTCTCTATTTTTGTAATTTGGACTTCTTGATTTATTTCTTTTAGTAAAGAAAATATCCTAGTTTTCTAGTAAATATTGAATTGTCCATTATTTCAATTTCAACTTCTAGAGTTTTTTTAAGAAACAATGAAAGTCCTTTTTATGATTTTTGAACTTCTCTATTTTTCAAATTTGAACTTCTTGTTTTTTATTTTAGAAATGGTGAAATATCCACTTCTAAGTGTCTTTTACTTTTGAACTGCTCTATTTATTTTCTGTTTGAACTTCCTATGATCTTCTTGACTGTCTTTAGTGATTGAAGAAATTTGAGGTTTTAGTAAACATTGAACCGCTCCGCTTCTAGGTTTTTTTAAAGGTGTGTTGTGAGTAGAACTCCGAACTTTGGTTGTCGGTGTATTTGAACTTATGCGATATTAGTAAAAAACAGAGCCAATTTGCGCAATTTTTGAATCTTTTCTAAATGGATGACCTTGAACTTCTCGACATTTTTCACTATACACACCTTTTTTGTATGTAATAACTTTTCTAAGTCAAATGTCTCCCTGAATGTATATGAGCTTACCTAAAAAATGTACGCGAGCTTCTTTTTTCAATGGTGTTTTTCTTGCTAACATGGCACCACATAGATCCCTTAAATTCCTTTTCGGCTTCATACTTTCTAATGCAATGGTTTTGCCCAGCATGCATGTTTATAGACATTACAGAAGTTAATTGGTTCGAGATAAAAGGAAACACTGGAATACTTTATTTACATTTTTGACATAACCACCAACACCTTAGGAACGTGTCCATTTTTTATCTACACTTGCTCTTTTTTTGGAGACTCCACTCCTGTCCCAGCACGAGACTATATAAATTTTTTTGAATTACTAAAATCTTCAACCTGGAGTCAACCTTGGATTGCACAATCACGTGCAAACGGACAGGATGTGTTATGCATTTGTAGTAGGATATAATGTACAACAATCGCGTACAATATGCATCAAACTTCAACCTGGAGTCAGATTGGACTGTAAGACCAAATTTTAGAAACAATGAAGTAAGTAGGACGCTACCGCGACCTGCCCTCACGCACGGAGATCAGCAATCTGGAGTCAGATTGGACAGACAGACTGAACTTCATGGTTCAATCCTCGCTTGCTATTGTCCAGGATACAGACATCCATTTTTGTTTGCTAAAATCCGTAGTTGGCAGTCAGGCAGGTCAAACAACACTTTCTGTCATTGAAGAAGGTCGAGGCGACCTCCTGAGAAGTTCAACTAAACAAAGATTGCAATGGCAGACCATGGCCATGGGAATTTGTTTTGGATGAGGCGGCAGGCTAGGGCGAGCTCGGTGGCTGGGAACACAGTGGCCAATGCATCAAGGGTATATGGGCTTTAAGGCCATCCAACTTTTTTGGTCAATACATTAGGGATGCCCTGCGCATGCATCTCCTCAATACTGTACTGTTGTCAGTCGTCTCCTGAAGATGCACACAAATATATGGTGGCCCTCTTTATCTTGTACTACTATGAAAATTGAGATTGCTGCTGCTACTACAGTGGAGGTATATCACCACTGATGTGCTACTTTTGACTCGGCATGGAGGCTTGCCATCAACCCAATCATCAAATGCATATGGTAATTAAGGGCGATTGACATGCAGAGCAGTATAGGAGCATTTGATACTACATACTTTGATTTAGAGAATGCTATGACTATTGATGGTTGGAACAGTACTATCTCCGAGTGAATAATAATCTTAGTAACCAATTCAGTCTGCAGCATCACCACGGACGCAGGCATCCCACCTGCATCTCAACAAACACCACACAACGACCAAAGCATGGAACACGCGCGTGTGGCCGAAGACATGGGGTGTGCTCTTGTCCCCGCTAAGTTCGCCAGCCACCGTTCCATCCCGAGCTCTCCCCCACTCCATCTCCATCCATGCAGTGAGTGCAGGCGATGACATTAGCCGACACCATCGCGAGGTGGAAAACAGCGGCCATGGCTACCATTGAGCAACAGGAGGGGCCGATGTGCGGTCCGACCACGGGAGCATCTTGGCGGCGGAGTTCCAGCACGGGAGGCTGGGGGTAGTGGGCCAGCGGCTGGAGGTGCTCTGTGTGGCAGGGCTCCGGCAGCGGCAGGAGGGAAGAAGGTTGCGGCGGCAGTTCGAGGAAAGTCGTGGAGCAAGTTCGCACGTCGGCAGGTTCCCGGCAACGGAGGTGGGTTGGTGGCGATTGCGGCGGCGCGATCCGCATTGTGGGACGGTGGAGGCGGCCCGATTGCGGTGGCGAGGGACAGTGGCGGCGCCGGCTGGGGGTGGTGGCGCATTCCGGGCGTCGATGGCAGTGCCAGTTGGGGGCGGTGGCGTGTTCCGGGAAGCGACGGCACACCGGTTGGAAGCAGTCATGGGGATAGGTTAGGGAGTTTGGGATCTGGGAGGATATAGGTGGGCTTTTTTCCTATTCGGTACCAGCTCGGTGAGTTCGGGAGGAACCCTCTCGGGCCCTTATAAGGGTTGTTGTGATCCAAATAACTATTCTAATCCTGGGATTAGAATAGTGTTGTCCTATATATACATACATATATATATATATATATATATATATATATATATATATATGTATATATATATGTATATATATAGGGGAAGAAGATGTGCATATCTCGTATTTTTCTCGCATTTTCTTAACTAAATCAGCTTCCAAGTCATGACTGGTATGCAGGCGGCTCAGATAGCCGGAATATAATTCATTGACATCCAAGTTTGAGTAGCTCACAATATCAAATTTGGTCTTGCTCTTCTTAGAAGCAAGAAGTTCATCCTTGGCAGAATGCTTAGCCAAGACCGTGGGGTTTCCCGGTTCTGTGTAACCAGTGCCAGTGACCACAACATCTTCAGTATCTTCTTCCACAGGCTTGATAGGACATGGCGGCTTAGGACTTGGCGGCTTAGCACTTGACGGGTAAACACCCATTGGATACATGGGGGTGTCATGAGTTTCTGGTGGCGGGTCGCTAGCAATGTTTTCGGGGTTCTGATTTGAAGCTTCCGATGTTGGCGTTTGTTTCTCCAGTTCATTGACCTTAGGATCTTCTGTCGGCTTACCTATCTTCAACTTCTTTCTTGGTTTCGCTATACCACTGAAAATAAGACATATGAGGATGTGAACATATCACTTTAAAAAGTGTTAAAACAAAGAAGTCAAATGTTCTTACCCAGGGGTGATCTTGAAGGGAGGCATCTAAGTCCTAGTAGAGTCGCCAGAGGATGAATGAGAAGTTCCCTCATAATTAGAGTCGGAAGGATTAAGTGGTTGACGGATAAGACCCGCTGTCAGTGTCAAAACCGGTGGATCTCGGGTAGGGGGTCCCGAACTGTACGTCTAAGGCTAATGGTAACAGGAGGCGGGGGACACGATGTTTACCCAGGTTCGGGCCCTCTCTATGGAGGTAATACCCTACTTCCTGCTTGATTGATCTTGATGATATGAGTATTACAATAGTTGATCTACCACGAGATCGTAGAGGCTAAACCCTAGAAGGTAACCTATGATTCTGATCGTTGTTGTCCTACGGACTAAACCCTCCGGTTTATATAGACCGGAGGGGCCTAGGGTTACACAGAGACGGTTACAGAGAAGGGAATCTACATATCTGAATTGCCAAGCTTGCCTTCCACGCAAAGGAGAGTCCCACCCGGACATGGGACGAAGTCTTCAATCTTGTATCTTCATAGTCCAACAGTCTAGCATAAGCATATAGTCCGGCTGTCCGAGGACCCCATAATCCAGGACTCCCTCAGTAGCCCCTAAACCAGGCTTCAATGACGATGAGTCCGGCGCGCAGATTGTCTTCGGCATTGCAAGGCGGGTTCCTTCTCCGAATACTCCAAAGTAGATCTTGAACACAAGAATCGTGTCCGGCTCTGCAAGACAAATTCCACATACCACCATAGAGAGTAATATTCCACGAGTCTAATTTGCTGACAACTTTTCCACAGCGCGACATCACGTCACGGCCCGATCATTATTCGAACCGTTTTCTCAACCTGCTACTACATATCTTGCGAGGTGGTTTTATTGGCACGTCTTGTCGAAGCAGAGATCATGTCCCCTTATCACGGGATTCTCATCAATACGGGCGTGGGTAACCCAACCGCGCCATTAGCACGACGCTTAGGGAATAAGCGAGTTTCTAGGGCAAGTGGGGAGGCACATGACTGTCGCCTTTATAAAGAGATAAGGATTTCCCTTTTTTCACCCACGCCTTCTTCTTCCTCTGCTCATCCATTCTCGAGCTCCAACGCCCAAGATTTCACCTTCTCCATAAAAACATTCCGAACATGTCCGGAGTGGGAGGCAAGTGGATGGCCTCCTCCATTAAGGAGGAGGACATCAAGAAGCTTCGGGAGGCCGGATACTTGTCCAAAGACATTGCGCATCGGCTTTCGCCGAAGGGCAAATCATCCCTACCCCAAAACCCTAGGAAAGGGTAGTATTCCTCTCCCACTTCGTCCGCGGGCTGGGATTCCCCCTCCACTCGTTCGTCTGCAGACTAATGTTTTACTACGGGCTGGACTTCCATGATTTGGCCCCCAACTCCATCCTCAACATCTCGGCGTTTATCGTCGTGTGCGAGGCCTTCCTCCGCATCACACCCCACTTCGGCCTATGGCTGAAGACCTTCAACGTGAAGCCAAAGGTGGTGAGCTGCCAACAAGCGGAGTGCGGAGGCGCCATGGTGGGCAAGATGCCGAATGTCACCTGGCCCGAAGGCTCCTTTGTGGAGACTGTGAAGGGGTGGCAATCGGGATGGTTCTACATCACCGAGCCGCGCGACGCCAACTGGGCGGCGACCCCCGAATTCCGATCCGGCACCCCATGCGGCTCACCTCCTGGCCAGAGAAGGGCGTAGCCTGGGACTCAGCGGAAGAACTGACCGGACTTCAGACATGCGTCCAAAATATGGTAAGCAAGAAAATCAAGCTTGTCAACGTGGTCCAAGTTATGCTCTTCCACCGGATTCTTCCATGTCAGAGACAGATTTGCAATCTATGGGAGTTCGACCCAGCTGAACAACAGACGTTGCGGGAGCTCTTCAGCACGACGCGCGAAGACGTCTGGAAGGTGCTCTTCAAGGCCAACGAGGTACCACCGCCCACAACCGAAGATCGCGGGCTCAGCTCAAAATTCCGAGCCAATCCGGTAAGTTTTCATATTTGCAAGATATGCCTTTTACTAGCACATCCGCGGGAGGAATCTAAGCCTCCATGCCAATCTTACAGGCCTGGACAGCGATAGCGGAGCAGATTAACTATCCGACTCCGCTACCTGAAGATCCAGAATCGCCTCTTCTAATGAAGATACTGTTTCCGACGCCCTATGAGGTGCCAGAGAAGAAGGCCAAGAAGACGGCCGCGGGGACCAGAGATGGTCTCCGGCACAAGGTTGCACCGGACATGACATCCCAAGACACCGAGACGCACTCCTACACCGAAGACGAGGAGGAGGAGGAGGAGGAAATCCATCCCCCCTACTGGGGGGAGAAAGAAGAGGAAGGCCACCACGCATGGGGAGGCCGAGGTGTCCAACAAGGGAAAAACCTTCCTTCCGGACCATTCCACCGCAGCCACCAACAGCGGCGAGGAGTGGCAACCCAGGGTCAAGCCCCTGGCTAGGTCGTAAGTATCCGGACACAATAGTATTTCCGGTAGTTTGCTTTATTGCTTCTTAACGTGCCAGACGTACACCTGCAGTCCGGCCCAATCCAACATCGAGATACCCTCCTCCTCGGAGGGATCGCTAGACCCGTTGGCGATGAACAGCGAGTCTCTTCTGACAGCCTCCTCCCCCAAGGCCGCGAACGACACCGAGGTGTTGTCTCGAAGGATACCAGGCCAAGGGGAGACAGTTCCGGAGACACCTCCAGGCGAAACCCCGGTCGCCGAACACATGGGGGGAAGACCCCCACGGACTCCGATAATGGGGGCCGCAGCCAGTTTGGCCCCCCAGCCGAATACAGCTTCGGAGACCAAAGTGGTTCCGTATTCAGGCAGGCAGCCTCTCCCTAAGGAGGGCGAGCCGCCTGTACCGATGACATCTATCCATCCAGAGGCACCGGACAGCTTGCTGGAAACGCTTCGCAGCGCTTCCATTGATGAAGAACACCATACTCTTATGAGTACGGTGATCGAGAAGGTTCGGTCCGCCAAAAGCGGATTGATGAAGACTGCGCTAGCCTTCTAACAGGCTTTGAGGTAAGTAATAAAATTGTGAGAGAATATCACAGTGTAGATAGTAGCCCCTGATGCTCTGTGTGGTGTTTGGAAAGAAAAGCCGAACAGAGGATCAAATAATATTCGCAGGAGTCTAACATAAGATGTCTATGTAAATAAGCAGGCGTCGCTGCTGGCCGCTGCCGCTCGTACTGCGGAGGTCTCTGGACTAAAGCAGGACCTGGAGCGGACCGAGGGAGAGCTCGTCCTCATGAAGAGGCAGCTAGAGGAAAGTCAAGGTACATGATACCCTGCCTGTGTACTTATGAAGGATAAATGGTTTCTGTTGATAAAAGCATCATGAACTTTTATTGGGGCCACGACCGAAGTGGAGGCCCTTAAGAAGGCGCTGGCTGAGGTCGAAGACAAAGCAGCCAAGGAACGCGCCACGTGTGAGAAGCAAGAGGCCCGGGTCAGCGAGGTCTAGCAAGAGCTCCAGGATTTCGTCCAGAAGTACGAGTCCTTGGAGCGTGACTCTAAGACTCAAGAGTCTGAGCTTGCCAAGGCCCTCCAGAGCGCACAAGACGCTAGAGCTGAAGCCCAGTGGGCCCTCCAGGAGATCCAAGCAGCCAAGAAGATTGCGGTGGGTAAGGCACTTGTTATGCAAAGCAAGCATGTGAAGGAGACATTCTTTTTACTTACCGAATTTGGAGTTCTCCTGGAGTGTTTGCGGATCTGCCGCGCAGCATATCAGATGCCGCCGAGTTCTACCGAGTCGAAGAAGGGAGCTCAACGGAGAAGTTGTTCTGGTCTCAATATCTTGGGACAGAACATCCGATGCCCTTGAGCGACCAGCTAAAGCAACTGGTCGAGCTGCACAAGGTGGACGAACTGGCCATGAAGGACCTCATAGTCCGGCTATGGCCTGCCGAGCCTATGCCCAGCAGCTACTTCGGACTCGTGAAGCGGCTTGTGAGTGCCTACCCATGACTTGAAGTCATAAAGTGGTCGGTTTGCATTGAAGGTGCACGGATGGCCTTTGCCCGTGCAAAGATGCATTGGGCGAAGATGGACGCCACGGCACTGATGACCGAGGGGCCCGAAGGGCAAGGAGCACCGCCGACCCGAAAAATATTATGACAGTGTCCTGAAGGGCTCCCGCATTGTGGCGGAG
Source organism: Triticum dicoccoides (assembly GCF_002162155.2). Lineage (NCBI taxonomy): Eukaryota > Viridiplantae > Streptophyta > Magnoliopsida > Poales > Poaceae > Triticum > Triticum dicoccoides. The sequence continues at coordinate 412,812,815 of NC_041385.1, forward strand.
CAATGTATAAAGGATGTAATCTTTGAATGAATGCATTCACTTTATCCTGTAATATGAAACAAGTTCATTTGCACAATATAATGCTTGTTGAGTTAAAATTTTACCTCGTGTGTGGCTGTTTATAAAATCTGAGAGTTGGCCAGTCGTTGGCTTCTGCCCCCATGTAACTAGTACAGGGGTGTTCCGGATAAATCTAAACACTCTTTATCCACGTTTTTGGTCCTTTAAGGAAGTGTCTAGCGCAACAAACAAGGCAATCGGACTATACAACTTTATCACCCTCACTTAGCCATAGAAGTTCTATAATTTTAAATTTTGGCGTAGCCCCTGGTATTCGGAAGGCCAAACTTGGGGCGCTATACACGCCTAAATCGGACAAAGACCGATTCCTCGCCTAAAGCGGAAAAAAATCTTTAAGGATTTGAAACCTCTCAAACAGCGACCAGCTCTCGCCGCATCATGACAGTCAGTTTTCGGCTTTCTCTACTGAGGTGCTCGTCTGGAAGAACCGGGACACAATCGCAGTAGTTCTCCCTTTACTACCCTAGCCGATATAGCGGAACGTAGGGTAGCAAGCACAAGAGTCGGGCAACCCAACTATTGACCCAAGACATGATTCGGAGCGGATGCATATAATTCTATAAGTGCGGGGTGCCGCACTGTTAAAGTGTTCAAAATTTCTTGCCGTGTTATGGGGTACACTGAAGCCCTGATATGTCTCCAACGTATCTATAATTTTTGATTGTTCCATGCTATTATATTACCCCTTTTGGATGTTTATGGGCTTTATTTTACACATTTATATCATTTTTGGGACTAACCTACTAACCGGAGGCCCAGCCCATATTGTTGTTTTATTGCCTGTTTCAGTATTTCGAGGAAAAGGAATATCAAACGGAGTCCAAACGGAATGAAACCTTCGGCAGCGTGATTTTTTTGAATAATATGATCCTGGAGACTTCGAATGCACGTCAGAAGATCCTCGAGGACTCCACGAGATAGGAGGGCGCCCCCCCCCCTACTGGGCATGCCCCCCTGTCTCGTGGGCCCCTCGAGCACCTACCGGCTGACTTCTTTCGCCTATATATGCCTACGTACCCTAAAAACATCAAAAATCAAGATAGATCGGGAGTTCCGCTGCCGCAAGCCTCTGTAGCTACCAAAAACCTCTCGGGAGTCCGTTCTGGCACCCTATCGGAGGGGGAACCCATCACCGGTGGCCATCTTCATCATCCTGGCGCTCTCCATGACGAGGAGGGAGTAGTTCACCCTCGGGGCTGAGGGTATGTACCAGTAGCTACGTGTTTGATCTCTCTCTCTCTCTCTTGTGTTCTCGACTTCACACGATCTTGATGTATCGCGAGCTTTGCTATTATAGTTGGATCTTATGACATTTCTCCCCCTCTACTCTCTTGTGATGAATTGAGTTTCCCTCTTGAAGTTATCTTATCGGATTGAGTCTTTATTTGAGAACACTTGATGTATGTCTTTCCGTGTTTATCTGTGGTGACAATGGGATATCATGTGCCTCTTGATGTATGTTTCGGTGACCAACTTGCGGGTTCCACCCATGAACTTATGCATAGGGGTTGGCACACGTTCTTGACTCTCCGGTAGAAACTTTGGGGCACTCTTTGAAGTACTTTGTGTTGGTTGGATGAATCTGAGATTGTGTGATGCATATCGTATAATCATGCCCACGGATACTTGAAGTGACAATGGAGTATCTAGGTGACATTAGGGTTTTGGTTGGTGTCTTAAGGTGTTATTCTAGTACGAACTCTTTTATAGATTGATCCGAAAGAATAACTTTGAGGTGGTTTCATACCCTACCATGATCTTTATGTTTGTTCTCCGCTATTAGTGGCTTTGGAGTGACTCTTTGTTGCATGTTGAGGGATTGTTATATGATCTATCTATGTTATTATTGTTGAGAGAACTTACACTAGTGAAAGTATGAACCCTAGGCCTTGTTTCCTATCATTGCAATACCGTTTACGCTCACTTTTATGATTAGTTACCTTGCTGTTTTTATTATTTCAGATTACAAATACATTTATCTACCATCCATATTGCACTTGTATCACCATCTCTTCGCCGAACTAGTGCACCTATACAATCTACCATTGTATTGGGTGTGTTGGGGACACAAGAGACTCTTGTTATTTGGTTGCAGGGTTGTTTGAGAGAGACCATCTTCATCCTACGCCTCCCACGGATTGATAAACCTTAGGTCATCCACTTGAGGGAAATTTGCTACTGTCCTACAAACATGTGCACTTGCAGGCCCAACAACGTCTACAAGAAGAAGGTTGTGTAGTAGACATCAAGCTCTTTTCTGGCGCCGTTGCCGGGGAGGTCAGTGCTTGAAGGTATATCTTTAGATCTTGCAATCGAATCTTTTTGTTTCTTGTTTTATCACTAGTTTAGTTTATAAAAGAAAACTACAAAAAAATGGAGTTAAGTTTGTCTCATACGCTTCATCTTTTTAATATCTTTCGTGAGTATGATGAAAAGGAAAACTGTGCTCAAGTGCTAGAAGAAGAAATTTATAGAATATTTGATACTAAATCTTTGAATGATGAGCATGATTGCAATGTTGTTAGTTTGAATTCCTTGAATATACATGATGCTAATGATATGCAAAGCCACAAGCTTGGGGAAGCTATGTTTGATGAATATGATATGTTTAGTCCCCCAAGCTTTGATGAGAATATTTATTTTGATGAAAACATGCCTCCTATTTATGATGATTATATTGATGAAAGTGGGTTTGGAAGAGTGTCAACTTTAGGAAGTAGTGATCCCACTATTTTGGAGGATGTTGAATTTTATTGTGATGAATATGAAAGTGGATTTGGAAGAGTGTCAACTTTATTTAGTGATTCCACTATCTTGGGAGAGGTTTCAATCGATTATGATGAGAACGAAGTTGCTACTTATGATGATTATTGTGAAGAAACTTATGCTATAAAAAGTAGTGATGATTATATTTACAAATCTTGTCATGATGATGATTACCCTTTTTCTGAACATTACTCTTTTAATGTGGAAACAATTTTTAGTGTTCAAGTCTCTTATGATACTCCCACTATTCCGAATGAGAAGAATTTTGCTTATGTGAAGAGTAGTAAATTTTCTATGCTAGTAGGTTATGAAAAGAATGCTTTAGGTGCTGGTTATATTGTTTAATTCATTCATGATGCTACTGAAAAGTATTATGATGGAGGAATATATGCTAGTAGGAATTGCAATAATGTCAAGTTTCCTCTCTATGTGCTTCAAATTTTGAAGTTATGCTTGTTTTACCGTGCTATGCTAGTTGATTATTGTTCCCATAAGTTGTTTGCTCACAAAATCCCTATGCATAGGAAGTGGGTTAGACTTAAATGTGCTAGTATATGCTTCATGATGCTCCCGTTACGTTTCAATTCTTATCCTTTATGTGAGCATCATTGCAATCATCATGCCTAGCTAGAAAGGCATTAAAGAAAAGCGCTTGTTGGGAGACAACCCAATATTTATCCTTACTATTTTTGTGTGTTCACATGATTATGCTACTGTATTAATCATGTTTTGTAGCTTTTGTTTCAATAAAGTGCCAAGTAAGACCTTTAGGATAGCTTACGGTGATAGTTGTGTTGATCCTGCTGAAAATCAGAAACTTTTGTACCCAGTAAATTAGTTTTGTTAATTCACAAAAACGTTCTTATGATCTGATTATTTTTTCTTTGGATTGGTAAACAAATTTTCCAGGACTTCCTAATTTGGTAGGATTTTTGGAGTTCCAGAAGTATACGTTTGATACAGATTACTACAGACTGTTCTGTTTTTGACAGATTCTGTTTTCTATGTGTTGTTTGCTTATTTTGATGAATCTATGAGTAGTATCGGAGGGTATAAACCATAGATAAGTTAGAATACAGTAGATATTACACCAATATGAATTAATAATGAGTTAATTACAGTACCTAAGTGGTGGTTTTATTTTCTTATACTAACGGAGCTTACGAGTTTTCTGTTGAGTTTTGTGTTGTGGAGTTTTCAAGTTTTGGGTAAGGATTCGATGGACTATGGAATAAGGAGTGGCAAGAGCCTAAGCTTGGGGATTCCCAAGGCACCCCAAGGTAATATTCAAGAATAGCCAAAAGCCTAAGCTTGGGGATGCCCCGGATGGCATCCCCTCTTTCGTCTTCGTTCATCGGTAACTTTACTTGGAGCTATATTTTTATTCGCCACATGGTATGTGTTTTGCTTGGAGCGTCATTTTATTTTGTTAGTATTTGCTTGATGCTATTTAGAATAATGTTTTGCATCTTTAGTTTCAATAAAAAAGTCAAGGATAGCCTTTGCCATGCTTATTTTGTAGTTTACATGTTGCTGTTTGAAAACGAAAGTTTACCGCTGTTGCAAAAATTCCCTAGAAAAGTCAGAGAGTGGTATAATGTTGAAATTTTTTGCATAATGAGCTCTGATAAATTTACTATAGTGGGAGTTTTATTTTAATTTTTGGAGTTAGGTAAGTATTGATACTCTTGCATTCTTTACAGACTGTACTGTTTTGACAGATTGCTGTTATGGTTGCATTGTTTGCATATGTTTGCTTGTTTAATGATTCTATTTGAGGATAGGAGTGTTAAATATGCAAAGGCATTTAGTATTAAATGTTGAATAATAATTTTAGTGATTTGTTACAGTAGAAAATGATAAGGTTTTGCATTGGTTTATACTAACCTATCTCACGAGTTCTTGTTGAGTTTGTTGTGGATGAAGCTTTTGATAAAAAGAGAAACCATGATATGAGAGGAATTAAGGAGACACAAAAGTTCAAGCTTGGGGATGCCCAAGGCACCCCAAGATAATATTTCAAGAAGTCTCAAGCATCTAAGCTTGGGGATGCCCCGTTAGGCATCCCACCTTTTTTCTTCAACAACTATCGGTTAGTATCGGTTGAGCCTAAGTTTTTGCTTCTTCACATGAGTTGTGCTATCCTTGCAATGACATTTTATTTTGTTTTGCTTGCTGTTTGAATACAATACCAAGATCTGAAATTATTTAATGTTAGATAGTCTTCACATAGTTGCACAATTATTCGACTACTCATTGATCTTCACTTATATCTTTCGGAGTAGTTTGTCATTTTCTCTAGTGCATCACTTATATCTTTTAGAGCACGGCGGTGGTTATATTTTGTAGAAATTGCTAGTCTCTCATGCTTCACTTTTATTATTTTGAGAGTCTTTTAGAACAGCATAGTATTTTCTATGGTTACAAAGTTGGTCCTAGAATGATGAGCATCCAAGTTGGGTATAATAAAAACTATCATAGAAAGTGAATTGGATGCTATGATCAATTTGATGCTTGATAATTGTTTTGAGATATGGAGGTAGTGATATTAAAGTCATGCTAGTTGGGTGATTATGAATTTAAAAAATGCTTGTGTTGAAGTTTGTGATTCCCGTAGCATGCACGTATGGTGAACCGCTTTGTGATGAAGTTGGAGCACAATTTTATTTATTGATTGTCTTCCTTATGAGTGGCGGTCGGGGATGAGCGATGGTCTTTTCCTACCAATCTATCCCCCTAGGAGCATGCGTGTAGTGCTTTGGTTTTTGATGACTTCTAGATTTTTGCAATAAGTATATGAGTTCTTTTGAATAATGTTGAGTCCATGGATTATACGCACCTCACCCTTCCACTATTGCTAGCCTCTCTTGTGTCGCGCAACTTTCGCCGGTACCATACACCCACCATATACCTTCCTCAAAACAGCCACCATACCTACCTATTATGGCATTTCCATAGCCATTCCGAGATATATTGCCATGCAACTTTCCACCATTCCGTTCATATGACACGCATTATTTTTGTCATATTGCTCTTTGCATGATCATGTAGTTGACATCGTATTTGTGGCAAGGCCACCTTCATAATTTTCATACGTGTCGCTCTTGATTCATTGCATATCCCGGTACACCGCCGGAGGCATTCATATAGAGTCATATCTTGTTCTAGCTTTGAGTTGTAAATCCATAAAAGTGTGATGATCTTCATTATTAGAGCATTGTCCTAGTGAGGAAAGGATGATGAAGACTATGATTCCCCCACAAGTCGGGATGAGACTTCGGACATTACAAAAAGAAAAAAAATAGAAAGGCCAAAAAGAAAAATAAAGAGAAGGCCAAAGAAAAAAAAAGAAAAAAAGAGAAAAAAAATAAAATGAGAGAAAAAGAGAGAAGGGACAATGCTACTATCTCTTTTTCCACACTTGTGCTTCAAAATAGCACCATGATGTTCATGACAGAGAGTCTCATGTGTTGTCACTTTCATATACTAGTGGGAATTTTTCATTATAGAACTTCTCTTGTATATTCCAATGATGGGCTTCCTCAAAGTGCCCTAGGTCTTCATGAGCAAGCAAGTTGGATGCACACCCACTTAGTTTCTTTTGTTGAGCTTTCATATATTTATAGCTCTAGTGCATCCGTTGCATGGCAATCCCTACTCACTCACATTGATATCTATTAATGGGCATCTCCATAGCCCATTGATACTCCTAGTTGATGTGAGATTATCTTCTCCTTTTTGTCTTCTCCACAACCACCCTTCTATTCCACATATAGTGCTATGTCCATGGCTCACGCTCATGTATTGCGTGAAAGTTGAAAAAGTTTGAGATTATTAAAGTATGAAACAATTGCTTGGCTTGTCATCGGGGTTGTGCATGATTAAATACTTTGTGTGATGAAGATAGAGCATAGCCAGACTATATGATTTTGTAGGGATAACTTTCTTTAGCCATGTTATTTTGAGAAGACATGATTACTTTGATTAGTATGCTTGAAGTATTACTATTTCTTATGTCAATATGAACTTTTATTTTGTATTCATTTGGATCTGAACATTCATGCCACAATAAAGAAAACTACATTATGAATTATGCTAGGTAGCATTCCACATCAAAAAATTCTTTTTTTATCATTTACCTACTCGAGGACAAGCAGGATTTAAGCTTGGGGATGCTTGATACGTCTCCAACGTATCTATAATTTTTGATTGTTCCATGTTATTATATTACCCCTTTTGGATGCTTATGGGCTTTATTTTACACATTTATATCATTTTTGGGACTAACCTACTAACCGGAGGCCCAGCCCATATTGTTGTTTTATTGCCTGTTTCAGTATTTCGAGGAAAAGGAATATCAAACGGAGTCCAAACGGAATGAAACCTTCGGCAGCATGATTTTTTGGAAGAATATGATCCTGGAGACTTGGAGTGCACGTCAGAAGATCCTCGAGGACTCCACGAGATAGGAGGGCGCCCCCCCCCCCTACTGGGCACGCCCCCTGTCTTGTGGGCCCCTCGAGCACCTCCCGGCTAACTTCTTTCGCCTATATATGCCTACGTACCCTAAAAACATCAAAAATCAAGATAGACCGGGAGTTCCGCCGCCGCAAGCCTCTGTAGCCACCAAAAACCTCTCGGGAGTCCGTTCCGGCACCCTGCCGGAGGGGGAACCCATCACCGGTGGCCATCTTCATCATCCCGGCGCTCTCCATGACAAGGAGGGAGTAGTTCACCCTCGGGGCTGAGGGTATGTACCAGTAGCTATGTGTTTGATCTCTCTCTCTCGTGTTCTCGACTTCATACGATCTTGATGTATCGCGAGCTTTGCTATTATAGTTGGATCTTATGATGTTTCTCCCCCTCTACTCTCTTGTGATGAATTGAGTTTCCCTCTTGAAGTTATCTTATCGGATTGAGTCTTTATTTGAGAACACTTGATGTATGTCTTGCCGTGTTTATCTGTGGTGACAATGGGATATCATGTGCCTCTTGATGTATGTTTTGGAGACCATCTTCATCCTACGCCTCCCACGGATTGATAAACCTTAGGTCATCCACTTGAGGGAAATTTGCTACTGTCCTACAAACCTGTGCACTTGCAGGCCCAACAACGTCTACAAGAAGAAGGTTGTGTAGTAGACATCAAGCCCCTGGCGAACTGAATGTACCAGAATGTACGGGTGCGATTTGTAATAAATAAACAGTCAAGGAAAAAATGAAGTAATAAGCTGACGCTGCAAATTATTTTCCAATGTTATTTGAGTAATACGTCAAGGCGTATGTATACAAGTAGTGAGATAAGAAAATAGGGCTATTTGACATGCCCTAACCAAGAGCGAGCTCCGTGTGGGTATGTAAAACAGGTATAGCGATCGATGGCAGAGACCACCTGGGGATTCCCTTGTACGTCAAAGCTCCTTGCTTCCTTGGTGTATCCGTCCGGTGATGGGTCCGATGATTAGGTTACCGGAAGAGACTCAAGAAGAGAGGAACCTGAAAGAAAGAAAAAGGTGAAGGTATGCGGATCCCGGGGCGGTTGAGCCGCATTGTGGACCGCGGTCTAGCTGTGCCTCCGTCTATGCCCATGGTATTTTAAGTGCGTAATTATGTACGCGCGACACGAATTTCACCGCTTGATTGGGACTAGGACGGAGGCCGAATTGCTAGGTGAGCTCTGGACTGGCCGGACGATCCAGTTGCAGAGTAGTTTGGACTCGCTTGACGGTGTCCGAGGGCTTTATTGCTGAACTGAGGGTCTGCCTAAGGAGGCTGCTCCGTACTTCTGCTGCAAGGGCCACGGTGCTCCTTCGTACGGAGGGAGCGCTCTATATTTCCATAGACTGTTATAACACTGCGAGGTCCGGGCATCTTGAGCTTGAGGTAGGCATAGTGTGGCACCGCATTGAATCAAGCGAATGTGGTTCATCCAAGCAGTGCATGATAACCACTGCGGAAGGGGACGATATCGAAGATTAACTCCTCGCTTCGGAAGTTGTCCGGGGATCCGAAGACCACTTCCAGTGTGATTGAGCATGTACAACAGGCCTCTACACTTGGTATGACACCTTTGAAGGTGGTTTTGGTGGGTTTGATCCTTGAGGGATCGATGCCCATTTTGCGCACTGTATCCTGATAAAGCAGGTTCAGGCTGCTGCCACCGTCCATGAGGACTCGTGTAAGGTGGAATCCATCAATAATAGGGTCAAGGACCAGTGCGGCTGAGCCACCATGACGAATACTGGTCGGGTGGTCCCTGCGATCAAAGGTGATCGGACAGGAAGACCATGGGTTGAACTTTGGGGCGATTGGCTCCATCGCGTAGACGTCCCTTAGTGCGCGCTTCCGCTCCCGATTGGGAATATGGGTGGCGTATATCATATTTACCATTTTCACTTGGGGGGGGGGGGATTTCTTCTGTCCCCCTGTGTTCGGTGGCCGGGGCTCCTCGTCGTCATCACTATGCGACCCCTTTTCCTTGTTTTCGGCATTTAGTTTGTCGTCCTGTTTAAATACCCAACATTTTCTGTTGGTGTGGTTGGTTGGTTTATCGGGGGTGCCGTGGATTTGACATGGACGATCGAGTATGCGGTCCAGACTGGAAAGGCCCGGATTGTTTCTTTTAAATGGCTTTTTCCATTGACCAGACTTGGAGCCACTGAATCCGGCATTGACAGACGTGTCTTCGACGTTATCGCCATTATTGCGACGTTTGTGTCTGTTGTGTTAGGGCTTGTCGTTGATATCTCTGGCGTCTGAAGTGCCAGGATTTCTTGATGTGATATTTCTACGAGCCAACCAGCTATCCTCGCCCGCACAAAAGCGGGTCATGAGTGTCGTAAGGGCTGCCATGGACTTAGGCTTCTCTTGGCCGAGGTGTCGGGCAAGCTCGTCACGGATGTTATGCTTAAAGGCCTCTAGGACTTTTCGGCATCCGGATAATCGATGATTTGGTTCTTTTTAGTTAAGAACCGAGTTCAAAATTTCCTGGCTGACTCTCCGGGCTATTGGGTTATGTGACATAAGTCATCAGCGTCCGGTGGCCGCACATAAGTGCCCTAAAAGTTGCCAAGGAATGCGTCTTCCAGGTTCTCCCAACTGCCAATGGAGTTTTTTGGCAGACTATTCAGCCAGTGCCGAGCTGGTCCCTTGAGTTTTAGTGGGAGATATTTGATGGCATGGAGATCATCGCCGCGGGCCATGTGAATGTGGAGAAGGAAATCTTCAATCCATACCGCGGGATCTGTTGTCCCATCATAAGGTTCGATGTTTATGGGTTTAAACCCTTCTGGGAATTCATGCTCCATTACTTCGTTAGTGAAGCATAGGGGGTGTGCAGCGCCTCTATGCCGGGCTACATCGCGACGCAGTTCGGATGATCTGGTCTGCTGTATTCGGCCCAGACGGATTTGTATTTAGTATATCCGGTGTGGCGGTCATCGTCACGTGTTGGAGCGCGCCCCCGCTATCCGTAGATCGATCTTGACTGTCCTATTTTTTTCCAATTCTTCTCACAGGTCATGCATGTAGCCCCGGGCCTTCATGTTTCTATTTGTTCGGCGACGGGGTGCAGGCTGGTGTTCGGATTGATATGTCGCTTTGTCTTGGCCATGAGGTGGTCGGTCAGCCGCATCCTGCGCTGGTAGTATAGGCTCTAGTGCCTCGTCCTCGAATTGAGGTAACAACCTACGCCTCGGGTAACTTTTGGTTGGGCGCTCGAGTTCGTACTCCTCGACCGCCAGGACCTTAGTCCATCTATCAGTGAGCAGATCTTGATCAGCTTGAAGCTGCTGCTGTTTTTTCTTCAGGCTCTTTGCAGTGGCTATAAGCCGGCGCTTGAAGCGTTCCTGCTCGACGGGATCCTCAGGCACGGTAAATTCTTCGTCGCCGAGGCTCACCTCGTCTTCAGCAAGGGGCATGTAATTGTCATCCTCCGAGTCTTCATTCATTGCCTGTTCATTAGGGCTAGCTTGCCCGTCCTCCCGTCTGGCCTATTCGAAGCTTGGCTGGGCGGGATTGTTTTCGTCTTCGGCATCACCCGGAGTGCTATTGTCTCTTATGCCGATATCGCTGTTTCTACCCTGGCGTGGTTTAGAGCGGCGCCGCTGATGTCAGCACTTCGGCTGTTTCTCAGGAGGATTATCCTCCATTGCATCCTTTTGATCCTCGCCATTGTTTTCTTTGGGTGTGTCCACCATATATATGCCATGATGAGGTGGCTGTCTAGCGCCCTGTGGGCGGTGGTTCTTGTTCTTCTCCGGCATCGTCGTCCATACTGTCGATGTCTTCGGAGTCGAAATCAAGTATGTTGGTTAAGTCATCGACAGTGGTTATTAAGTGGGTGGTGGGTGGGTAACGAATTCCTTCGTCGTTCGCTTCCCACTCAAGCCGGACATAGTTCGGACAAGAGTCTCCTGACAAGGAGAGAGATTTTAATGAGTTTAGCACATCACCCAAGGGTGAGTGCTGAAAGATGTCCGCGGAGCTGAACTCCAAGATTGGTGCCCAGTTAGATCCGATGGGCGCGGATACATGCGGTTCGGAGCCTATGGGCGGAAACGAGTCCGAGGGTCCGATGACACATACCTCATTGAAAGTGAAGTCTATGTTCGGCTCTATCGCCGTTGAGTGTGCGGCTTCGTGGCGGGGTCAATCCTCCCGTCCTCGGATGGCACGATCTGCACTAGATCTAAAGCCAGGGCAGCTGCAGGTGCGATCTCCTGAACACCGTCCGACGGCAGATCTAGGTCATGCTCATCGTGGCTGTAGGGTGTACCTGTCATGGGCTCGAATCCGTCGAAGATCAAGTCTCCGCGGATGTCGGACAGTGTAGTTCAGGCTTCCAAACCTGACCTGATGGCTAGGGGCATAGCTATCGATCTGCTCCAGATGGCCAAGCGAGTTGGCCCGCAGTGCGAAGCCGCCGAATATGAAGATCTGTCCGGGGAGGAAAACCTCACCCTAGACCACGTCGTTGTAGATGATTGAAGGAGCCATCAAGCCTTATGGTGACGATACAGTGGAATTGTATACGGTATTGATTGAATCCCCGACATCATGGTTCATCTGATGAGATCATCGTGGAACATGTGGGAGTCAATATGGGTATCCAGATCCCGCTATTGGTTATTGGCCGGAGATATGTCTCGGTCATGTCTTCATGGTTCCCGAACCCGTAGGGTCTACACACTTAAGGTTTGGTGACACTAGAGTTATAATGGGAAATTGTATGTGGTTACCGAAGGTTGTTCGGAGTCCCGAATGAGATCCTGGACGTCACAAGGAGTTCCGGAATAGTCCGGAGGTGAAGATTTATATATGGGAAGTCTAGTTTCAATCGCCGGAAAGTTTTGGGGGTTATCGGTATTGTACCGGGACCACCGAAAGGTGTCCGAGGGTCCACCGGGTAGGGCCACCTGCCCCGGAGGGCTTAGTGGGCTGAATATGGGTGGGACCAGCCCCTTAGTGGGCTGGTGTGCCCCCCAAGGGCCCAAGGTGCCTAGGGTTGGAAACCCTAGGGGTGGGGGCGCCTTCCACCTGCTTTGGGGGCAAGTCTCCCCCCTTGGCCACCGCCCCCCTCTAGATGCATCTAGGGTGGGTGGCCCCCTCTCCCCTTCACCCTATAAATAGTGGGGGTGGGAGGGCAGCCTCACCCTTCCCCTGGCGCATCCCTTTCCCCCTCCAACTCCTCCTCCTCCTCCGTAGTGCTTAGCAAAGCTCTGCCGGAGAACCACGAGCTCCACCACCATGCCGTCGTGCTGCCGGAGTTCTCCCTCAACTTCTCCTCTCCCCTTGTTGGATCAAGAAGGAGGATACATCCCCTTGCTGGATCTTCCGTGATTTGAATCTATGACTCCATCAATCGCGTTCTTGTAATGCTTCCGCTTAGCGGTCTTCAAGGGTATGAAGATGCACTCCCTCTCTCTCTCGTTGCTAGCATCTCCTAGAATGATCTTGGTGACACGTAGGAATTTTTTGAATTATTACTATGTTCCCAAACAGTGGCATCATGAGCTAGGTCTATGCGTAGATTCTATGCACGAGTAGAACACAAGTAGTTGTGGGCGATGATTTGGTCAATTTGCTTGACGTTACTAGTCCTATCTTGATTCGGTGGCATTGTGGGATGAAGCGGCCCGGACCGACCTTACACGTACGCTTACGTGAGATATGTTCCACCGACTATTGCATAAGGTGGCTAGCGGGTGTCTGTCTCTCCCACTTTAGTCACATTGGATTCGATGAAGAGGGTCCTTATGAAGGGTAAATAGCAATTGGCATATCACCGTTGTGGCTTTTGCGTAGGTAAGAAACGTTCTTGCTAGAAACCCACAACAGCCACGTAAAACATGCAACAACAATTAGAGGACGTCTAACTTGTTTTTGCAGGGTATGCTATGTGATGTGATATGGCCAAAAGGATGTGATAAATTATATATGTGATGTATGAGATTGATCATGTTCTTGTAATAGGAATCACAACTTGCATGTCGATGAGTATGACAACTGGCAGGAGCCATAGGAGTTGTCTTAATTTATTGTATGACCTATGAGTCAATATGAACGCCATGTAATTACTTTACTTTATTGCTAACTGTTAACCATAGTAGTAGAAGCAATAGTTGGCGAGACAACTTCATGAAGACACGATGATGGAGGTCATGGTGTCATGCCGGTGACGATGGTGATCATGTCGCGCCTCGAAGATGGAGATCAAAGGCGCAAGATGATATTGTCCATATCATGTCACGTTATGATTTGCATGTGATGTTTATCATGTTTATATCTTATTTTCTTAGAATGATGGTAGCATAAATAAGATGACCCCTCACTAAAATTTCAAGAAATGTGTTCCCCCTAAAGTGTGCACCGTTGCGAAGGTTCGTTGTTTCGAAGCACCACGTGATGATTGGGTGTGATAGATTCTAACATTCGCATACAACGGGTGTAAGCCAGATTTACACATGCGAAACACTTAGGTTGACTTGACGAGCCTAGCAAGTACAGACATGGCCTCGGAACACGAGAGACTGAAAGGTCAAACATGAGTCGTATAGTAGATGCGATTAACATGGAGATGTTCACTATTGATGACTAGTTCGTCTCACGTGATGATCGGACACGACCTAGTAGATTCGGGTCATGTATCACTTAGATGACTAGAGGGATGTCTATCAGAGTGGGAGTTCATTAAATAACTTGATTAGATGAACTTAATTATCATGAACTTAGTCTAAAATTGTCTTTACAATCTATATTGTAGATCCAATGGCCCATGCTAATGTTACTCTCAACTTCAACGCATTCCTAGAGAAAACCAAGCTGAAAGACGATGGAAGCAACTATACGGACTGGGTCCGTAACTTGAGTATCATCCTCATAGCTTCCAAGAAAGCATATGTCCTTGAAGCACTGCTAGGTGACGCACCCATTTTCCTAGCAACTCAAGATGTTATGAACGCCTGGCAGACGCGTAGTGATGATTACTCCCTGGTTTAGTGCGGCATGCTTTACAGCTTAGAATCGGGGCTCCAAAAGAGTTTCGAGCAACACGGAGCATATGAGATGTTCCAAGAGCTGAAAATGGTTTTCCAAGATCATGCCCGGGTCGAGAGATATGAAGTCTCCGACAAGTTCTATAGTTGTAAGATGGAGGAAAACAGTTCTGTCAGCGAGCATATACTCAAAATGTTTGGGTTGCACAACCGCTTGTCTCAGCTCCGAGTTAATCTTCCAGATGACTCGGTCATTGACAGAATCCTCCAGTCGCTTCCACCTAGCTACAAGAGCTTTGTGATGAACTACAATATGCAAGGGATGGAGAAGTACATTCCTGATTTATATTCGATGCTGAAATTAGCGGAGGTGGAGATCAAAAAGGAACATCAAGTGTTGATGGTGAATAAGACCACTAGTTTCAAGAAAGGCAATGGTAAGAAGAACTTCAAGAAGGACGACAAGGGAGTTGTCGTGCCCGGTAAGTCAGTTGTCGGGAAGAAGCCAAAGAATGGACCCAAGCCTGAGAGTGAGTGTTTTTATTGCAAGGGAAATGGTCACTGGAAGCGGAACCGCCCCAAGTACTTAGCGGATAAGAAGGCCGGCAACACCAAAGGTATATATGATATACATGTTATTGATGTGTAGCTTACCAGCGCTTGTAGTAGCTTCTGGGTATTTGATACTGGTGCAGTTGCTCACATTTGCAACTCAAAACAAGAGCTGCGGAATAAGCGGAGACTAGCGAAGGACGAGGTGACGATGCGCGTCGGGAATGGTTCCAAGCTCGATGTGATCGTCGGCGGCATGCTATCTCTACATCTACCTTTGGATTAGTTTTAAACCTCAATTGTTATTTAGTGCCAGCTTTGAGCATGAACATTGTATCTGGATCTCGTTTAATGCGAGATGGCTACTCATTTAAATCCGAGAATAATGGTTGTTCTATTTATATGAGAGATATATTTTATGGTCATGCCCTGCTGGTCAATGGTTTATTTTTATTGAATCTCGAACATGATGTTACACATATTCATAGTGTGAATGCCAAAAGATGTAAGGTTGATAATGATAGTCCCACATACTTGTGGCACTGCCGCCTTGGTCACATTGGTGTCAAATGCATGAAGAAACTCCATGCAGATGGACTTTTGGAATATCTTGATTATGAATCATTTGACACGTGTGAACCATGCCTCATGGAAAAAATGACCAAGACTCCGTTCTCCAGAACAATGGAGTGAGCAACCAACTTGTTGGAAATAATACATACTGATGTATGCGGTCCAATGAGCGTTGAGGCTCACGGTGGCTATCGTTATGTTCACACCCTCACTAATGACTTAAGTAGATATGGGTATGTCTACTTAGTGGAACAGAAGTCTGAGACCTTTGAAAAGTTCAAGGAATTTCAGAGCGAGGTAGAGAATCAACATGATAGGAAAATAAAGTTCTTACAATCAGATCGTGGAGGAGAATATTTGAGTCACAAGTTTGGCACGCACTTAAGGAAATGTGGAATTATTTCACAACTCATGCCGCTTGGAACACCTCAGCGTAATGGTGTGTCCGAATGTCGTAATTGCACTCTATTGGATATGGTGCGATCTATGATGTCTCTTATCGATCAACCGCTATCATTTTGGGGTTATGCTTTAGAGACTGCCGCATTCACTTTAAATAGGGCACCGTCTAAATCCGTTGAGACGACACCATATGTATTATGGTTTGGGAAGAAACCTAAGTTGTCGTTTCTGAAAGTTTGGGGATGTGATGCTTATGTCAAGAAACTTCAACCTGAAAAGCTTGAACCCAAATCGGAAAAGTGCATCATCATAGGATACCCTAAGGAAACTATTGGGTATACCTTCTACCTCAGATCCGAAGGCAAGATCTTTGTTGCCAGGAATGGATACTTTCTAGAGAAAGAGTTTCTCTCGAAAGAGGTGGGAGGAAAGTAGAACTTGATGAGGTACCCCCTCTTGAACCAGAGAGTAGCGCAGCACAGGAAAATGTTTCTGTGGTGCCTGCACTGACTAGAGAGGAAGTTAATGATGATGATCATGAAACTTCGGATCAAGTTGCTACTGAACTTTGTAGGTCCACGAGGACACGTTTCGCACCAGAGTTGTACGACAACCCTGTCCTGGAAATCATGTTGTTAGACAACGGTGAACCTTTGAACTATGAAGAAGCGATGGCGGACCTAGATTCAAACAAATGGCTTGAAGCCATGAAATCCGAGATAGGATCCATGTACGAAAACAAAGTATGGACTTTGACTTGCCCGATGATCGGCAAGCCATAGAGAATAAGTGGATCTTTAAGAAGAAGACTGACGCATATGGTAATGTGACCGTCTATAAGGCTCGGCTTGTTGCTAAGGGTTATCAACAAGTTCAAGGGGTTGACTACGATGAGACCTTCTCACCTGTAGCGAAGCTAAAGTCCGTCTAAATCATGTTAGCAATTGCCGCACTCTATGATTATGAGATCTGGCAAATGGATGTCAAAACGGCATTCCTTAACGGATTCCTTAAGGAAGAATTGTATATGATGCAGCCGGAAAGTTTTATCCATCCTAAGAATGTTGACAAGGTATGCAAGCTCCAGCGCTCCATCTATGGGCTGGTGCAAGCATCTCGGAGTTGGAACATTCGCTTTGATGAAATGATCAAAGTGTTTGGGTTTATACAGACTTATGGAGAAGCTTGTATTTACAAGAAAGTGAGTGGGAGCTCTGTAGCATTTCTCATATTATATGTGGATGACATACTGTTGATGGGAAATGATATAGAACTTTTGGAAAGCATAAAGGCCTACTTGAATAAGTGTTTTTCAATGAAGGACCTTGGAGAAGCTGCATATAATTAGGCATCAAGATCTATAGAGATAGACCGAGACGCCTAATTGGTCTTTCACAAAGCACATACCTTGACAAGATATTGAAGAAGTTCAATATGGATCAGTCCAAGAAGGGGTTTTTGCCCATATTGCAAGGTGTGAGATTGAGGACAACTCAACTCCCGACCTCACCGGAAGAAACAGAAAAGATGAGTGTCATCCCCTATGCCTCGGCCATAGGCTGTATTATGTATGCCATGCTGTGTACTAGACCTGATGTGAACCTTGCCATAAGTTTGGTAGGGAGGTACCAAAGTGATCCCGGTATGGAACACTAGACAGCGGTCAAGAATATCCTGAAGTACCTGAAAAGGACTAAGGATATGTTTCTCGTTTATGGAGGTGCCGAAGAGCTCGTCGGAAAGGGTTACGTCGATGCTAGATTTGACACAAATCTGGATGACTCCAAGTCACAAACCGGATACATGTATATTTTGAATGGTGGGGCAGTCAGCTGGTGCAGTTGCAAGCAAAGTGTCATGGCGGGATCTACATGTGAAGCGGAGTACATAGCTGCTTCGAAAGTAGTGTGGGAAGGATTCTGGATGAAGGAGTTTATCACCGACCTAGGAGTGATTCCCAATGCGTCGGGCCCGATGACTCTCTTCTATGACAAAACTAGAGGTATTGCCATTGCCAAGGAGCCCAGGTTTCACAAGAAAACCAAGCACATCAAGCGCCGCTTCAACTCCATTCGTGAATATATTCAAGATGGAGACATAGATATTTATAAAGTACATACGGATCTGAATGTCGCAGATCCGTTGACTAAACCTCTTCCACGAGCAAAACATGATCATCACCAGAACTCTATGGGTGTTCGATTCATCACAATGTAACTAGATTATTGACTCTAGTGCAAGTGGGAGACTGTTGGAAATATGCCCTAGAGGCAATAATAAAATGGTTATTATTATATTTCCTTGTTCATGCTATAATTGTATATTGTTCATGCTATAATTGTATTAACCGGAAACCGTAATACATGTGTGAATACATAGACCACAACATGTCCCTAGTGAGCCTCTAGTTGAGTAGCTCGTTGATCAATAGATGGTTGTGGTTTCCTGACCATGGACATTGGATGTCATTGATAACGGGATCACATCATTAGGAGAATGATGTGATGGACAAGACCCAATCCTAAGCACAACACAAGATTGAGTAGTTCGTTTGCTAGAGCTTTTCTAATGTCAAGTATCTTTTCCTTAGACCACGAGATTGTGCAACTACCGGATGCCGTAGGAATGCTTTGGGTGTATCAAACGTCACAACATAACTGGGTGACTATAAAGGTGCACTACAGGTATCTCCGAAAGTGTTTGTTGAGTTGGCACGAATCAAGACTGGGATTTGTCACTCCGTATGATGGAGAGGTATCTCTGGGCCCACTCCGTAATGCATCACCATAATGAGCTCAATGTGAATAAGGAGTTAGTCATGGGATCATGTGTTACGGAACAAGTAAAGAGACTTGCCGGTAGTGAGATTGAACAAGGTATAGGGATACCGATGATGGAATCTCGGGCAAGTAACATACCGATGGATAAAGGGGATTCTATACGGGATTGATTGAATCCCCGACATCATGGTTCATATGATGAGATCATCGTGGAACATGTGGGAGCCAATATGTGTATCCATATCCCGCTATTGGTTATTGGCCGGAGAGATGTCTCGGTCATGTCTGCATGGTTCACGGACCCATAGGGTCTACAGAATTAAGGTTCAGTGATGCTAGAGTTGTAATGGGAAATTGTATGTGGTTTCCGAAGGTTGTTAGGAGTCCTGGATGAGATCTCGGACATCACGAGGAGTTCCGGAATGGTCCGGAGGTGAAGATTTATATATGGGAAGTCCAGTTTCAATCGCCGGAAAGTTTCGGGAGTTATCGGTATTGTACCGGGACCACTGAAAGGTGTCCGGGGGTCCACCGGGTAGGGCCACATGCCCCGGAGGGCTTAGTGGGCTGAATATGGGCGGTGACCAGCCCCTTAGTGGGCTGGTGCACCGCCCCCCCAAGGGCCCAAGGCGCCTAGGGTTGGAAACCCTAGGGGGTGGGGGCGCCTCCCACCTGCTTTGGGGGCAAGTCTCTCCCCTAGCCCCCCCTCTAGATGCATCTAGGGGGGCGGCCCCCTCTACCCGTCACCCTATAAATAGTGGGAAGGTGGGAGGGCAGCCGCACCCTTCCCCTGGCATAGCCCTTTCCCCCTCCAACTCCTCCTCCTCCGTAGTGCTTAGCGAAGCTCTACCGGAGAACCACGAGCTCCACCACCACGTCGTCGTGTTGCCGGAGTTCTCCCTCAACTTCTCCTATCCCCCTGCTGGATCAACAAGGAGGAGACTTCCCCGGGTTGTACGTGTGTTGAACGTAGAGGCGCCTTCCGTTCGGCGTTTGGATCGGATCTTCCGTGATTTGAATCACCGCGAGTACGACTCCATCAACCACGTTCTTGTAACACTTCTGCTTAGCGGTCTTCAAGGGTATGAAGATGCACTCCCTCTCTCTCTCTCGTTGCTAGCATCTCTTAGATTGATCTTGGTGACACGTACGTATTTTTTTGAATTATTACTACGTTCTCGAATAGGAAAAGCATACCTCCCAAAATGTTGTTATCTCTATGTTTTTCTCTTTGAGCTCTGGCACCTCTACAAATCCCTACTTCCCTCCGCGAAGGGCCTTTTTTTACTTTATGCAATTTTAATTTTAAATTTGAGTCTCCATCTTCTCTTATAAATCACCAACTAGGGGGCACTATGTTTGTACTTGAGCATTGGGTGTAGTTAATATTCGAGTGTGTTTCATGAATGGATCAATGATTGAGCATGATGGGCTAGGGATAGCATATTTTAGCGTTGATATTTTGAAAGACATGGTTGCTTGTTCATATGCTTGAGTATTTAAGTTATCATGTCAAAACTAGACTATTGCTTTGAACCATATAAAAGTCCAAATGTCCATGCTATAAAGAAAAATAATACGAGATGACATGTTAGGAAGCATTCCACATCAAAAATTCTGTTTTTATCATTTATCTACTGAGGACGAGCAAGAATTAAGCTTGGGGATGTTGATGCGTCTCCAATGTATCTATAATTTTTTATCATTACATGTTGTTATATTATCATTCTTGGATGTTTTATAATCATTTTATAGTCATTTTATATTATTATTTTATACTAACTATTGACATAGTGCCAAGTGCCAGTTGTTGTTTTCTGCATGTTTTTTACATCGCAGGAAATCAATACCAAATGGAGTCCAAATGCAGCGAACTTTTTGTGGATTTTTTTGGACCAGAAGACATACACTGGGCCGGAGAAGCACCTGGGGGTGCTCCGAGGGGAGCACAACCCACCAGGGCCGCCCAGGTGGGTTGTGCCCACCTCGGGTGCCCCCTGAACCGCCTCTTTGCTCTATAAATACCCAATATTCCAGAAACCCTAGGGGAGTCAATGAAAATCAATCCCAACCGCCGCAAGTTCCAGAACCACCAAATCCAATCTAGACACCATCATGGATGGGTTCATCATGTCCATTGGTGCCTCTCTTATGATGCGTGAGTAGTTCTTTGCAGACCTACGGGTCCGTAGTTAGTAGCTAGATGGCTTCCTCTCTCTCGTTTGATTCTCAATACAATGGTCTCTTGGAGATCCATATGATGTAACTCTTTTTGCGGTGTGTTTGTTGGGATCGGATGAACTTCGAGTTTATGATCAGATCTATCTTTTTATCCATGAAAGTTATTTGAGTCGTCTTTGATCTCTTATATGCATGATTTCTTATAGCCTCGTCTTTCTTCTCTGATATTTGGGTTTTCTTTGGCCAACTTGATCTATTTATCTTGCAATGAGAAGAGGTGCTTTGTGATGGGTTCGATCTTACGGTGCTTGATCCCAGTGACAGAAAGAGAACCGACACGTATGTATCGTTGCTATTAAGGATAACAAGATGGGGTCTATTTCTACATATATAGATCTTGTCTACATCATGTCATCGTTCTTATTGCATTACTCCGTTTCTCCATGAACTTAATACACTAGATGCATGTTGTATAGCGGTCGATGTGTGGAGTAATAGTAGTAGATGCAGGCAGGAGTCGGTTTACTAATCTTCGACGTGATGCCTATATAATGATCATTGCCTCGATATCGTCATGATTATTTGAAGTTCTATCAATTGCCCAACAGTAATTTGTTTACCCACCGTTTGCTATTTTTCTTGAGAGAAGCCACTAGTGAAATCTACGGCCCCCGGGTCTCTTCTTTATTATATTTGCCTTTGCGATCTATTTTCCTTTGCTTTTATTTTCGGCTCTATTAAACCAAAAATACAAAAATACCATGTTGCACTTTATTTTATTTGGCATTTGATCTATCAATTTATTACAACTTTCTCACGTCCACTTGCCAATTTCTGGCGCCGTTGCCCGAAAGGGATTGACAACCCCTTTAACACGTCGGGTTGCGAGTATTTGTTATTTGTGTGCAGGTGTTGTTTATGTAGTGTTGCTTGGTTCTCCTACTGGTTCGATAACCTTGGTCTCATCACTGAGGGAAATACCTACCGTTGTTGTGCTGCATCATCCCTTCCTCTTTGGGGAAATACCGACGTAGTTCTAGCAGACATCATGCAACATGTTCATGATAAAGTTGCTTAAAATTCATAATATCGTTCCTAAGGGGGATGATCTTAGCGGGAGGAAATACTTGGAAATAAAAACAACTTTACACTTATTCCATGAATCAATACTATTTTTAGGCAAAGATGAAAACCAAGTTTTAGCACGATCTCGAAGTGAAAATGGAAATAGCTTCAATTTAACAATATCATTATCCACATCTTTCTTATTTTGCATATCACACAACTCAACGAAATTATTTAGATGGGATGCGGCATCTTCACTAGGAAGGTCGGAAAATTGATCTTTCATAACAAGATTCAGCAAAGTGATATTAATTTCATAAGATTTCGCACTAGTGGCGGCAGCAATCGGAGTACTAATAAAATCATTGTTATTAGTGTTGGAAAAGTCACACAATTTGGTATTCTCTTGAGACATTGTGACAAAGCAAGCAATCTAACACACGAGCAAATAAAAAGCAAATGAAAAGATGAATGGTAGAAGGGCGAAAGAAAAGGGCAAATCTTTTCAAAAATCGTTTTAGAAGTGGGGAGAGGAAAACGAGAGGCAAATGGCGAATAATGTAATGCAAGAGATGAGAGTTTATGACGGGTACTTGGTATTCTTAACTTGGTGTAGATCTCCCCAGCAACGGCGCCAGAAATTTGTCCTGCTACTTCTTGAGCTTGCGTTAGTTTTTCCCTTCAAGAGGAAAGGGTGATGCAGCAAAGTAGAGATAAGTATTTACCTCAGTTAGAGAACCAAGGTATCAATCCAGTAGGAGACAACGCGCAAATCACCAATACTTGCACAAACAGTCAAACACTTGCACCCAACGCGATAAAGGGGTTGTCAATCCCTTCACGGTCACTTGCAGAAGTGAGATCTGATAGAGATAGATAAAACTAAACAAAGATAAAGTAAATATTTTGGGGGTTTTGGTTTATAGATTGGAAAGTAAAAGATTACAACATAGTAGATTGGAAACTTATATGATGGAAAATAGACCCGGGGGACATAGGTTTCACTAGAGGCTTCTCCCAAGATAGCAAATAATACGGTGGGTGAACAAATTACTGTCGAGCAATTGATAGAAAAGCGCAAAGTTATGAAGATATTTAAGGCAATGATTATGAAATATAGGCATCACGTCTGTGTCAAGTAGACCGACTCCTGCCTGCATCTACTATTATTACTCCACACATCGACTGACTCATGCCTGCATCTAGAGTATTAAGTTCATGAAGAACAGAGTAACACTTTAAGTAAGATGACATGATGTAGAGGAATAAACTCAAGCAATATGATATAAACCCCATCTTTTTATCCTCGATGGCAACAATACAGTACATGCCTCGCTACCCCTACTGTCACTGGGTGAGGACACCGCAAGATTGAACCCAAAGCTAAGCACTTCTCCCATTGCAAGAAAAACCAATCTAGTTGGCCAAACTAAACCGATAGTTCGAAGAGAATTACAAAGATATCAAATCATGCATAAAAGAATTTAGAGAAGATTCAAATAATATTCATGGATAAGATGATCATAAATCCACAATTCATTGGATCTCGACAAACACACCGGAAAGAAGATTACATCAGATAGATCTTCAAGAACATCGAGGAGAACATGGTATTGAGAATCAAAGAGAGAGAAGAAGCCATCTAGCTACTAGCTATGGACCCGTAGGTTTGTAGTAAACTACTCACGCTTCATCGGAAGGGCAATAGATCTGATGTAGAGGCCCACTGTGATCGAATCCCTCTCCGGCAGGATGCCGGAAAAGGCCCCAGGATGGGATCTCATGGGAACAGAAGGTTGTGGCGGTGGAAAAGTGTTTTCGTGGATGCCTATGGTGGTTTGGGAATATGTGTGAATATATAGGGCCAAGGGTTAGGTCAGAGGAGTCCCGAGGAGGCGGCAAGGCTGGGGGGCACTCCCCTAGGGCGCGCCCTCCCCCCTTGTCGCCGCCTCGCGACTCTTCTGACTTGATCTCCAAGTCTCTGGGGTGTCTTCTAGTCCAAGAAAAATCATCGTGAAGGTTTTATTCCGTTTGGACTCCATTTGGTATTCCTTTTCTGCGATGCTCAAAAACAAGGAAAAAACAGAAACTAGCACTGGGCTCTAGGTTAATAAGTTAGTCCCAAAAATAATATAAAATAGTATATTAATGCATATAAAACATCCAAAACAGATAATATAATAGCATGAAACAATCAAAAATTATAGATATATGGAAGACGTATCAGGGCGCGCCTAGGAGGCTTGTGGCCTCCTTGGGAACCTTCTGGCCCCCTCTCCAAGCCTCTAGATGTCTTCTGGTCCAAGAAAAATTATTGTGAAAGTTTTATTCCGTTTGGACTCTGTTTGATATTCCTTTTCTGTAAAACTCAAAAATAAGGAAAAAACAGAAACTGGCACTGGGCTCTAGGTTAATAAGTTAGTCCCAAAAATTATATAAAATAGCATATTGATACATATAAAACATCCAAAACAAATTATATAATAGCATGGAACAGTCAAAAATTATAGATACATTGGAGACGTATCACTTCACGATACTTAACAAAACCCGGGATGCATCGGTATCCTCCCGAGTCATCACTATGCTAACTATACCGAAATCCTCGTTACTGGTTTTGTTCTTCTTTCTCGTTATTGTGTTCCGGCATCCTCGTGACGAAGTCACACGTGTCTGGCCAGACGATGATTGATGTCGTCACACTAAGAGGGCCCTAAGAATATCTCTCTATTATCGGAGGAGCAAATCCCACTCTCGAGCTATCTAGTCCCTTGTCAAACTTTCCGATCAACCCGTAAGGTGTGGTTATGATCACCATGATATAAGTGACGTTTGAGCAACCCCAAAGCCCACCATACGATAAGAAGTGACTACGATACTCTCATGATCTAAGGAGCAAAATCAACCGTTAACACTCTATTTATTACAAACGATATTAAATCAACTCATAACATACAAGATTGGGTCGATTCAATATGACCGTTCTTCTAACGTCATAATCTCAATGTTGTTTTAGGACTATCATTGCTCTTAACGATATCCTAAGATCCGTAAAATGTAATCACCAACAACACTTGAGTTAGTCCTAGAGGCAAGACTAGGAACCTTTTATTTAATTGTTTATCATTCCACACGTGCATATGAGTTTCCCATTGAATCGCATATGCCAGGATCATAGCAGTTATAGCGCATAGAATATAAACTCTATAATTATGAATATGAAAATGTAACAATACAAATATTATTGCCTCTAGGGCATATTTCCAATAATAGGACCATTTACAATCATAGATATCACTAGGGGTGAATCCATCCACACATTAGGAAGAGAAATCTAGCTATCCTATGCAGTTCATGAGCTACTTGATTATTCTTTCTATTACAATGACCATAGATAACATGATTAAATCTAAGGCCATCAAATAAGAGTCATCAAATACGGCACTTGCTAATCAGGAAGAATTGCCATCTTTCAAGGCCGAAACTACCTCTGCACTATCCAAGTTAATCTTGATCTCACTGCATCCAATAGTTCAGGATAGGTTCATTCCACACCTAACAGCAATGGCTTCCATTGTAAAAAAAAAGGGTGTCGCTAACCTTGCCAATATTGTGCAACGTTTTGGCGAGGTCATCGGGTTGTGCACCAACTTTCAGAAGAGCTCTATTGCCCCCATCCGTTGCCAAAACCTGGACCTCGACACCATCCTTTAGGGGCTTCCTGCTTCGTGTGTTGCTTTTTCAATGAAGTACTTGCCCCCTTATCAGTGTGGAAGCTCAAACGCCTCGACTTTCAATACCTTGAAGACAAAATGGCGGCTAAGTTGGTGCCTTGGGAGGGACCTGGTTCCCTCAACAGCATCACCAAAATGGAGAGAGCCTTCCTCTAGTCGTCGGCTCCAAAAAAACAATGGGTGCCAAATGTAAGGTGGGCTGGGACAAGTCTATCGACCCAAGGATCTAGGAGGGCTTGGGGTGCTAAACCTCGATAAATTTAGTGAAGCTCTTCATTTGCGGTAGCTATGGTACGAATGGAAAGAGCCCGGGCGACTGTGGGTGGGATTGAGTAACCCATGTGATGAGGATGACAAGGCTTTTATTCTATGCCTCCACTACTATCACCATTGGCAATGGGGCTCGCGCCCCTTCTGGAACTCCCCGTGGATGGATGATTGCAAGACTAAGGACATCACGCTCCTGAATTTTTAAGCCTCCAAGAGAAAGAATTGGAAAGGAAGCTTTACGCAATGGCGCCTGGATCAGTAAAATCAACATCATGACCACCTTCACCCCAGGGCACCTCTGCTAGTTTGTCACATTGTGGAATGCCCTTCGCGGGGTTACCCTTTCTGAGGAGGTGGAGGACGAGATCCTATGGAAGGACATGACGGATGTGACCTACTCTACGTCATCCACATATAAGGTGCACTTATTGACTATCACTCGCACCAACATGTGCAAGACCGTTTGGAAAGTTTGGGCACCCTTGCAAGTTAATTTTTTTTACCTGGCTTGCCATCCGAGATAGGATTTGGACCTCCGACCGTTTGGCCAAGAGAGGATGGACAAACTGTGGCCCTTGCCCGCTTTGTAAAAGGGAGCACGGATCCGTCGAGCACCTTTTCTTCAAGTGTCGTTACACCTTGAGGCTTTGGACTCTGGTCAAGGAGTGGCTACAACTCATCGACGTTGATACTTCCGGTTGGGCTTTTTCACCGAGCACCCGAGATTGGTGGGTTCAGATGGCTTCTGCCCAAAGGATCCACGAGAGAGCTCTGCCTACTCTAACCATGCTAGTTTCTAAGACAATTTGGGATGAGGGTAACTCTCGTGTTTTTCGGAACATTGCCGCTCCACCGTTTATCCTCCTACATAACATCAAGAAAGAGGCCATGCTTTGGGCCATCGCGGGCACAAAGTTTTTGGGTGAAATCTTGCCGGGAGAGTAGACCTTGTAATGGTGTTGTTCCCTGCCTTTGGGCTCTTCTGCTCTTATAATTTTATTCAAACTCCTTCTTAATTAAGGAACGCGGCAAATCTTTTGCCTCCGTATCGAAAAAAAGGGCATCATCCTGTTTACCTCTTCACCCGTTGATCAAATAAAGCTGACCACGCTTACCGTACGAATAAAAGACTACTCCCTGGCTTAACCCCTAAAAAATGCTACTCCCTCAGTTCCCCTTCGAAAAACTACTCACTCAGTTTGATAATACACTCCCGTTTCAGGTCCAAGAACTAGATGTCCGTTTCAGGTCCAAAAATAGACGTCCGTTAAAATTTGAAACAAGAATTAAATCTGTGGAATGATCGAATCATTTCTATGCCCTTCTCTTCAACTTTCCCTAACTTGTTTTTAGAGGCTATAAAGTAGGACAGAGGATGCATCTTTTAGTCCTGACTTGGTTTTGGTAATCTAGCGTGTACTCCCTCCGTCCCATAATATAAGATACAGTCTTAGCTTGCAAAAACATCTTACACTGTGAGATGGAAGGGTAGAACATACATGTTGTCTTGATAGAAATTCAGGAAAATATTCAGATGATGTACATAGACATACTCCCTTTGTCCCAAAATCAGTGTCTCAATTTTAGTACAACTTTGTATTAAAGTTAGTAGAAAATTGAGACACTTATTTTCGGATAGAGGGAGTACATGTTGTCTTGATAGAAATTCAGGAAAATATTTAGATGATGTACTGTACATGAGGGGGTAGAACATACATGTTGTCTTGATAGAAATTAAGGAAAATATTCAGATGATGTACAATGTTTTTCACACTTCAAGAAAAAAAATCTTTTGGAGACGTTTTAGCTTGCAAAAACATCTTATATTGTGGGATGGAGGGAGTACAAGCTAGATTATCAAAACAAAATCAGTACTAAAAGATGCATCCTCGATCGTACTGTATAGCCTCTAAAAACAAGTTAGGGGAAGTAGAAGAGAAGGGCATTGAAATGATTCAATAACTTCAAGAAAAAATCTAGGAGGTAAAAACATGTGTTGGCATATATTGTGTGCACTGCAAAGTGTTGTACAAATAAACAAATTGTGTTCAGATATGGACAATATTTTTCACGAAACAGTTATGAAGGTAGATAGTGCTACACATTGTATTTGCAATTACAAGGAGTAGCACCTATTTTGACTATTTCTTTTAAGTCCTCTGCAGTTTAGGTGTTAACCACCTATATGCTACCTGCAGCTCTGCTTTTGGGAAATAAAAATAGTCCCCTATAAATACTCCGGATCAAACTTTCAAGCAAACTTTGCATGACCCCTGCACATGTTCAGAAGCAACTAAAAGTGACAAGATGCTCTCTCCAGTCACAAATATAAGATGTTTTCGATATTTCAATACGGACTACATACGAACTGAAATGAGTGAACAAACACTAAAATGTGTCTATATACACCCGAGAAAAGTTACGAGTACAACGGAGGTTGTATCTTTTTAGGGCTTGGATTCAGGCACACTAGTATTGTCTTCCCTCTCTTTATCCCCACGCTACAGGCTGGATTTGAACTTTTACATCTCCAGGAGAGCAAAATGCCCATGCCAAAAACTGCAAGAATTTCCACACCAGCATTTCAAGTTTTCCTTTTGTTTTTATAGATGGCATTTGAAGTTTCTTGGGATTACAGTAAACCACGTATACAGGACCAATATTGATTAGCTTCACCTAGACCTGGTTAGCCAGCTCTTGTTGGTGAGGTGTAACCTGCTCGACTGATATCCGAGGACGAACGTTCCGCTCCTGAAATAAGGAAATTGAAGAGAATGAGTGTACTGACATTGCTGTAATCCTACAGATAGGAAAGCCTGAACACAATAACGACCACAGACAGTCAAAGCTGAAGGTATACAAGGAGATCTAGAGCAGAACAGCGTCATATCGATTATAAAAGACAATGGAAGAGAAAAACTTCATATATTGGCTGGGATTCAGGGATGGCGGCATGTTTATTAAAGGAGCTGGCACACAGGTGCATGCATAGACAATTGGTGCTATTTTTTTCTTCAGTGGCAATAAAATTTTCCTTGCTCAGAAATACTCCCTCCGTGTTCCTAAACATAAGTTTTTGTAGAGATTCCACTATAAACTACATACGGATGTATATAGATGTATTTTAAGTGTGGATTCATTCATTTTGCTTCGTATGTAGTCCACCTAGTGAAATCTCTACAAAGACTTACATTTAGGAACGGAGGAAGTATAACACAAATAAGCATCGTGTGCCAAGTAAATTACATGAGTACTCATAGTTCACTTACTCCAATTTCAGTGACAAAAAGACACAAAGAACATTTAACAGCAGGAGCCCCAAAAGGATACATCAGCAATATCTCACATCGTCCACAGTGTACATTCCCAACTTCATGTGCTGCAACACAAATATAAGGTAAGATACCCTTGGAAGCATAAGAAGGTGCTATGTTTCAACACCCATGCAAGGGTAAGAATGCACAAGGATAAAATCATGCTACAAGATTTTTTTGTATAAAATGAAACATTAAGGGCGTCCATGTTTCAAAAGATATTTAATTGAGATATATTTGAGCCGATGGCCATCCAGAACTAGCAGAGTAGAAACTTGGAATCCTCAAATCTCTGTCAAGTGAGCTAGTGTTGATATAGAGGACCCCCATAAAGTTCTAGACCATGATAGAAGAACTGAGGAGAAAAGAGGCAGCCTGAAAACTATTGTAATGGGAAATAAAGAATAAGAGACAAGACGTGATGTTCAATGACCAAAGAAAAAGCTGGATCGGTAATACATAACAACAACAACAACAACAACAACAACAACAACAACAAAGCCTTTAGTCCCAAACAAGTTGGGGTAGGCTAGAGGTGAAACCCATAAGATCTCGCAACCAACTCATGGCTCTGGCACATAGATAGCAAGCTTCCACGCACCCCTGTCCATAGCTAGCTCTTTGGTGATACTCCAATCCTTCAGGTCTCTCTTAACGGACTCCTCCCATGTCAAATTCGGTCTACCCCGCCCTCTCTTGACATTCTCCGCACGCTTTAGCCGTCCGCTATGCACTGGAGCTTCTGGAGGCCTGCGCTGAATATGCCCAAACCATCTCAGACGATGTTGGACAAGCTTCTCTTCAATTGGTGCTACCCCAACTCTATCTCGTATATCATCATTCCGGACTCGATCCTTCCTCGTGTGGCCACACATCCATCTCAACATACGCATCTCCGCCACACCTAACTGTTGAACATATCGCCTTTTAGTCGGCCAACACTCAGCGCCATACAACATTGCGGGTCGAACCGCCGTCCTGTAGAACTTGCCTTTTAGCTTTTGTGGCACTCTCTTGTCACAGAGAATGCCAGAAGCTTGGCGCCACTTCATCCATCCGGCTTTGATTCGATAGTTCACACCTTCATCAATACCAAAGTTCGGGAAAGCGCGCTTAATCGAGCGCTTATGCGCGCCTACGCGCAAGGCACTGGCCTACCGCCTCGCATAGGCCATGTGCGCTCGTAAAGGCGCGACGCGCGCCTAGGCGGAGCGCTTTTCTCGCTGAGGCGAGCTTCGCCTCAGCGCGCGGAACAGCGCAGAACGGGCGCTTAATGGCGCAGAACGACGAGAGGGGATCCATCGGGGAATCGGGATAAAGAGGCAGGGAGCCACGGGATGAAAGGCAGAGGGTCAAAATCAAGCCCGTGTTAGGGTTAGGGTCTCCTCTCCTCCATTCCTCGCGTCGCCGGACTCTCCTTGGGGCCGCCGGCAGCAGCACGCCCTCCGCCGTGGATCTGAAGCTCCTCCTCGCGCCTCTCCTGCTCGGGCCCTCCCCCGCACCTCCGGTTCCTGGCCTTCGACCTCATCCCCGTGGATCTCGCGGCCTGGTCTTCTTCTCTTCAGGCAGGTGAGCCCCCAGATCCCCATCGAGCCTACCTTCTACTACTAGCTTCTGTCTGTTGCTGCTTTGCTGGTGCTACTAGTTGCCGCTGAAGTGATGTTAGCTGCTGTTGGTGGTAGTTAGTGGTGTTGTTTACTAGTAGAGTAAAAGTAGTAGTACTTGGTGCTGTTGCCTGTTGCTGTTAATTTGCTGCTGCTAGCTGCTACCGCTGTTTGATGCTGCTACTACTTGTTTGCTGCTGATGCTAGCTGATGCTGATGCTAGCTGCTGCTGCTACTTGTTTGTTGCTAATGCTAGCTGCTGCTGCTTGTTTGCTGCTGCTGTCTGTGGCTACTAGCTGCTAATTTGTGTTGTTGACTTGTTGTTGTAGGATGTCAACATCAGAGAACACCACCGCCGAAACAGAGTCCGAAAGGCCGATAGCTCTTAAGAGGAAATCCAATGATGTTGGATGGAACTATGGAAAACTATGTGATGTCACAAACAAGGAGAGGGTGAAGTGTGACTTTTGTGGCCATATTAGCACCGGAGGAATTAACCGTTTCAAGCTACACATCACAGGCACCACCTCAAGCGTTCTTTCATGTTTAAGATCAACTCCGGAGGCTAAAGCAATATGCCAGAGAGCTCTTGATGCATATGAGGCAAAGAAGGTGGCGAAGAAAAAACATACGGCAGAAGTGAGGGCTGATGTGCATGTTACAGCCCTAAATGAAGCAAGGGATGGTAGAGAATCTGTTTGTGTTGGAAGCACATCATCGGAGCCCAACAAATTAGGACCAATGGACAAGTTTGTGCGTCCTATTGATGGTAAATCAAGCAAAGAGGAAGCCTTGAAGCAGCTAAGTATGAATGAAGCACTATTCAAGGAGAGAAGAGGTCAATGTTCACCATATGTTGCTAGATGGGTGTATTCACATGGTAATTCTGAAGTCCTTCATTTCTTTGCTTGCTTGTGCTTGAAATGATTGCTTGATTGCATTGTTTTGTTCCTTTGCTTGTAGGCATACCATTTAATGCTCTTGACAATGATGAGTTTTGTCAAATGTGTGAGGCCATAGGCAAATTTGGTCCTGGATATGAGCCTCCTACTCAATATGAGCTTAGGGAGAAGTTGTTGAGTGATGAATATGCAAGGACCAAGAGTTTGTTAGATGAACGTGAGAAGGAGAAGATAAAGCTTGGGTGCACCATCATGACAGATGCATGGACGAACATGAAGAGGAGGAGCATAATGAATTTGTGCATGCATTGTAGTGGGGGGACAAGTTTTCTCAAATCAAAGGAAACATCCGATGTGTCACATACAAGTGAAGTCATATTTCAGCTAGTGGACAGCACAATTGAGGAGGTAGGGGCGGAGCATGTGATGCAAGTGGTGACCGACAATGCTTCCAATAACATGGGAGCCAAGAAAATGTTGCTTGAGAAGAGGCCGAAGATCTTTTGGAGCTCTTGTGCAACTCACACTATCAACTTGATGCTCCAAGGAATTGGCAGCCTCAAGAGATTCAAAACAATAATTGATCAAGCAAAGAACCTCACCATCTTCATCTATGCGCATCACAAGACTCTGGCATTGATGAGGGTTGCTACAAAAAGGAGAGATATCATAAGGCCGGGGGTGACTAGATTTGCTTCCGCTTTTCTCACATTGCAAAGTTTGTTGGAGAAGAAAGATGCTTTAAGGTATATGGTGGTTGAAAGAGCTTGGGAAGATATGAGTCATGTGAAAACAAAGAAAGGCAAGGATGCAACGGCAACGGTGATGGATGCTAACTTTTGGAAAGGTGTGCTCCTATGCATAAAGGTGTTTGAGCCATTGGTGAGAGTTCTTCGTTTGGTTGATGGGGATATTAAGCCATCAATGGCTTGGTTGTATGGAGAGTTGGTGAATGCAAAGAGGGAGATGAAGGAGGCATTTAACAACTTGGAGAGGAACTACAAAGATACTATGGGCATTGTTGAAAAGAAAATGAATGGAAGGCTAGATTCTCCACTGCACATGGCCGCATATGTGTTGAACCCACACTACAGTTATGCAGATAGCTCCGTCTTTACCACTGCAAATGAAGGATTTCAGGAGTGTGCTGAACAATACTATGCAAATGATCATGATACTTGCATGCTGGTTGTCAATGACGAGTTTCTGAAATATGAAAACAAAGAAGGAACTTTTGGAAAGAAGCTTGCAAAAGCATGTGAAAATAAAAGCTACAGCCCCGGTATACTTGCTTGCTCCTGCCCACTAGTTGCTACTCTTTTCTTGCTGCTACCATGCTACTGCTGCTCCTACCTTGATGCTGCTGCTACCATGCTACTGCTGTTTTTTGCTGCTGCTACCTTGTTGCTGCTGCTACTACTAACTTGCTACTGCTATATGTTCTCCGATTTCTAGTTGATTGGTGGAAGCTTTATGGAGGAGAAACACCAAATTTGAAAGAAATGGCTATGAGAATCCTCTCTCTGACCTCTAGCTCTTCTGGTTGTGAAAGAAACTGGAGTGCATTTGAATCGGTATATCTCTTCTCTCAATTTTGTCTCCTCATTTGTCTTGTCTCTCGTTTTTGTTTTTAAATATGCTCATGCAAAATGATGTTTAATATGTAGAATTGTAGATACATACCAAGAGAAGAAATAGGCTCACAACGGAGCGATGCAACAATTTGGTCTTCATAAGGTTCAATAATAGGATGTTGTCTAGGAAACAAAAGCTCCTAGAGAAGAAGAAATGGGATGTGCTCATTAGCACCGATGCTACCGAAGCTCAAGGATTTCTATTTGAAGGAGGGGATGATTATGCAAGTGTTGTTTATCTTGATGAGGAGGATGGAGATGTTCATCCGGGTACGGGGATATCATGGGATCTACTTGGTGAAGCAATGGGAGCACAAGAGCAACTCCAACTTCGGAGGAGTGCAAGACTGAGAGACCTTGAGGAGGAGGAGTTTGAATCCGATCATGATGATGAGATAGTGGATGAAGATGAGATTGAGTATGAGGATGATTGAGAGGCATTGAGCATTTGAGCTAGTGATCATTGGCTCATTGCATGATGGTTGGCAGCACCATGCCATTAAGTGATCAAGTTATCATGCATTTGCATTCATGCATTTGTCTTTTGTTTGTTATTTGTTATGTAAGAGACTATGATGGAGTATTCACGGACTATTGTGGATCGTGGTCGTGGTACTTTGGTTTGGTAGCACTAAGCAAGTTTAAGACTTTTATTTGTTATGTAATATGCTTGCTTGTGAAGTTATGAACTTGTGATATGTTCTGCCTATTACATTGCCTGTTTGCTACTTTGCTAGTTTGCTTTGATTGCTCATTCAAGTTGTGAACTTGTGATATGTTCTGCCTATTACATTACATTTTACATATATGAATGGTGAATCTGATATATAATGCTTTGCTTGCTCGGTTGCTCCTTGCTTGTTGGTTGCTGCTGCTAACATCTTGTCATCTTCTCTATGATGTATTTAGCTGTTGCACAATGCATTGGAGGGAGACGATCAGAGTAGAACATACAAAGAGGCAGGGGCAACATATTGGAGAGAGAACAAGGTTATAAACTTATAATTGTACCTCCAGTTTACATTCTAGCACTTTTTTATGTCAAACTGCTCTTTTTTGCCCATATCCGTACAATTATATAGAAAACGCATAATTGCGCCTAATTGCGCCTAATCACGCCTAAGCTAGAAAAGCGCAAGTAGGTGGCCAAACGCATAATTAACGCCTAGCGCTTTCTCAAACTTTGATCAATACCCCCATCCTCCTGCAGCATTGACCCCAAATACCGAAAGGTGTCCTTCTGGGGTACCACCTGGCCATCAAGGCTAACCTCCTCCTCCTCACACCTAGTAGTACTGAAACCACACATCATGTACTCGGTTTTAGTTCTACTAAGCCTAAACCCTTTCGATTCCAAGGTTTGTCTCCATAACTCTAACTTCCTATTTACCCCCGTCCGACTATCGTCAACTAGCACCACATCATCCGCAAAGAGCATACACCATGGGATATCTCCTTGTATATCCCTTGTGACCTCATCCATCACCAATGCAAAAAGATAAGGGCTCAAAGCTGACCCCTGATGCAGTCCTATCTTAATCGGGAAGTCATCAGTGTCGACATCACTTGTTCGAACACTTGTCACAACATTATCGTACATGTCCTTGATGAGGGTAATGTACTTTGCTGGGACTTTGTGTTTCTCCAAGGCCCTACTTTGCTGGGACTTTGTGTTTCTCCAAGGCCCACCACATGACATTCTGCGGTATCTTATCATAGGCCTTCTCCAAGTCAATGAACACCATATGCAAGTCCTTCTTTTGCTCCCTATATCTCTCCATAAGTTGTCGTACCAAGAAAATGGCTTCCATGGTCGACCTCCCAGGCATGAAACCAAACTGATTTTTGGTCACGCTTGTCATTCTTCTTAAGCGGTGCTCAATGACTCTCTCCCATAGCTTCATTGTATGGCTCATCAGCTTAATTCCACAGTAATTAGTACAACTCTGAACATCCCCCTTGTTCTTGAAGATTGGTACTAATATACTCCGTCTCCATTCTTCTGGCATCTTGTTTGCCCGAAAAATGAGGTTGAAAAGCTTGGTTAGCCATACTATCGCTATGTCCCCGAGACCTTTCCACACCTCAATGGCGATACAATCAGGGCCCATCGCCTTGCCTCCTTTCATCCTTTTTAAAGCCTCCTTGACCTCAAACTCCTGGATTCGCCGCACAAAACGCATGCTGGTCTCATCAAAGGAGTCGTCCAGTTCAATGGTAGAACTCTCATTCTCCCCATTGAACAGCTTGTCGAAGTACTCCCGCCATCTATGCTTAATCTCCTCGTCCTTCACCAAGAGTTGCCCTGCTCCGTCCTTGATGCATTTAACTTGGCCAATATCCCTCGTCTTCCTCTCTCGGATCTTGGCCATCTTATAGATGTCCCTTTCGCCTTCCTTCATGCCTAACCGTTGGTAGAGGTCCTCATATGCCCGACCCCTTGCTTCACCAACAGCTCGCTTTGCAGCCTTCTTCGCCATCTTGTACTTCTCTATGTTGTCTGCACTCCTATCCAGGTATAGGCGTCTGAAGCAATCGTTCTTCTCTTTAATCGCCTTCTGGACATCATCATTCCACCACCAGGTATCCTTATCTTCACTTCTCCTTCCCCTGGACACTCCAAACTCCTCCGAGGCCACCTTACGAATACAAGTCGCCATCTTCATCCACACATTGTCCGCATCCCCTCCTTCCTCCCAAGGGCCCTCCTTAATGACCCTTGAACGCCTGAGCTACCTCCCCCTTGAGCTTCCACCACTTTGTTCTAGCGACTTTGGCACACTTATCCCGCTGGACACGAAACGAAAGCGAAAGTCAGCAACCACCAGCTTATGTTGGGGTACAACACTCTCTCCAGGTATCACCTTACAGTCTAGGCACGCACGCCTATCTTCTCTTCTCGAGAGGATCGGTAATACAGAAAATGAGTGAAAATGAAACCGGGGGCTTTTACCCTCCCTGGCAGTTTAAAAAAATACAGGAACAAAATGAATGACAAGAAAATGGGGAAAGCAGAGAACTGTTGAACAAAGTAGAAATGGTATGTACCTTCCACTACTAGGTTTATTGTCCGACAGGCAGCACACTGTACATGAACAGCACCTCTAGGATAAGCAATAAGTTCACGGCAGCTTCCACACACCATTTGACCTACTTCTGCACAAAGTTAACATATCAAACATTGTTATGAAGGTTGCCACCCTTGATTATGTAGGTACAGTTGGCTTCTTTAATTCAGAACTGCATGTGGTTTGCTACTATAACAGCCCAGATGAGAAGTTTGTTGTCGTTTATGGCTATTACGCGTAAGATGAATGCACCTAAATCTGGATTGTGCATGTGTGCAACACAATTTCTTCTGTCTATTGCTGTTCTTAAATACACAATATACGATAACTAGGTTTTCCTTGTTGAATTTGAAGATTGTTATCAGATCAGGTACCAAAGGAGGCTAGGCAACCAAACCCCACCATTTCGTTGGCTTTCAAAGGGCAAGGTTACATGCATGTAAACATCCACAACCATGTAACCATTTCGAGTAAATACGATAATAAATTTCAATGAACAGCACTGGAGGCTCATGATAGCAGTCCAAGGGCAAATGCGAGAGACTCTCATGCTGGGTGATGGTGGAGGACAACAGGATGAAGATGTAAGGATGCAATGGATGAAGACGCTGATGAAATGGCCTGAAGCAAGATGAGTTTGGTTGGCCTCCTGGAGGAAGCTTTTTGTGTGCACCTGCGTGTGCTTCGAACCTTTTGTTTCTCTCCCCTTTTGGGTTGCCTCTAGAACTGTGTTCGTTTTCGTTAGCGTCTTGTTTTAGTTTGCTATGAACTTGTAA
>NC_041385.1:412850199-412865342 GCF_002162155.2 Triticum dicoccoides
ATGCAGCAGTTTGGCCTCCTTTTGAGAACCAGTGTGGTTGAGGGTTTAGGATGTTTTCTCTGGGGCCTTTTCGTTTGTTGCCTGCTTTGCGCTGTGGACGCGATGGACCTTGTTTGTTCCGTTATCTGATTGATAGTGGAACCCGATCCAATCTGGATTGCATGGAAAAAAAATTGGAGCCTTTCATCGTGTTCATGTCTTTATATACTAATATCTTGATTGTGCAGCACTCATATCCAATCATTATCACCGCCAATAACTCCATAGATGACCATTAATTACTAGCTAATATATATGGTAATTTTGTAATATACATGAAATGCAGCCAAAAAATAATAAAATGGACCATTAGTAACCTTTGTTAATGAAAGGAGGTGGTGGTGGTGGCAGAAGTTCCACCGCGTCCAATGAACAAGGTGCGGCCTGAACATTTGGAGAAGATGACTGCTGCCTTAGCTGGGGCAATGACCCCTCTGCTCCATTCTCAAATCGCGGGAGCAATGTAGTTGCACTGTCCATGTTTGTAACCATCGCCTGCAATGCAGGCGGTGGCAGAACTGGTCCCTCTGAGTTAACTGCAACACAATCTGTGGCAGGTACATGCATCGGGGTGTCCACAACATGTGCCGTAACAGAATTCATCTGTGGCTCTAGCTGTGGCAATGACCCGCTCTCCAACGGTGGTGACAGAATGGGTGATGTGCCCTCTTCAATTGTCCCCAGTACAGGCGCTGGATGATGCATTTGGTCCAATGCCCCTATGACTGCCCCAGTGGCAACCACATCTGGGGTCTGAGCCTGAGGAAGAAAAGCAGGATATGGCAAAGGCTGCAAGTTCTCATGCCCTGAAGGCACCATCTCTGGTGAACAAGCAGTACTGTTCTCCTTAGGAGATGGCCGCCAGTGCATTTGTTGTGGTAATGACCCCTCTGCTCCACTCTCCGGTGATGTCTCCATTTTCACATCAATTGTTTCTAATGCAGGTGATAGCTGAGCTGCTTCCTCCGACACATATTCAGCTATAGTGGTGGTTGAATCGTGTAAGGTGAATGCAGTCTGTGAGAAGACTGGAGATGGTAGCAGTAGCTGTGATGACTTAAAATTCTCAAACCCTGGAGGTGCCATATCTGGCGAACTGGGCACATCTTGCGAAATAGGAGAAGGTGGTCTTGGCTGTGGCTCTTGCAGCGATCCTTCCACTCCACTCTCTAAAGGTACCGTTAGTGGATGTATGGCATTCATGTCCACATCCATTGCCTCCAGTGCAGGTGGTGATCCAGCTGCTTCCTCCAATGTCACGGGCAATGGCATCACAGCAGCATCTGGCATGATATATGCAGTCCCAGACGGAGGCGTGGATAATGGTTGCCATGACAATCTAAAACTCTCAAACCCGGGCGGTGCAATCTCCGGTGAACAAGGAGGAGACTCTGCAACTGGAGTAGTTGATCTCAATAATGGCTGTTTCAATAACCCTTCCAACTTGCTCCCCAATGGTGGCAGCAAGTTGCACGCACTGTCTGTCTCGACATCTATTGCCTCCAACGTTGGCACTGATAACACCGCCTCCTCAGGTGTCACTGCCACTGCCTTGGTGGCGATCACATCAGACGAGGCATATGTGTTTTCATTGGATAGTGGCATGCATGACAACTTGAAATTCTCAAACCCAGGAGGTGGCATATCTGGTGAGCAGGGCTCAGCTTGTGTGATGGGAGAAGGTGATCTCAGCAGTGGCTGCCACAATGGCTCCTCTGCCCCACTCTCCGATGATGGCAGTGGCAGGTTACGTGCAGCGACTACCTTTGTGTCCATAGTCTCCAATACAGGCAGTGGATTAGCCACCCCCTCCGGCACAGCCGAATTTAGCAATGAGTGTGCAGTTTCGACTGACAGGTTGGGAGGGGGTAGTGGCGGCCATAAAAATTTAAATTTCTCAAACCCGGGAGGCGCCATGTCCGGCGAACAGGGTTCAGCCTCCGTTGGGGAAGAAAGTGGTATATGCATTGCTACTTCAAATGACCCCTCAGAATCACTCTTACATACTGACGGCGCGCCAGGCTCTTCCGAGGTCACTGCAATTGCATTGGTCTGGGCCGCATCTGGCAAGCCATGTGCAGCTTCAACCTGGCGAGGGCGAGGAGAAGGCGGCTGTGAGTGCTCGAAATTTTCACACCCTGGAAGCACCGTAGGCCAAGGTGGTCGCCGATGCTGTTGTGGCAACAACCCCTCTGGTTCACTCTTCACTGGTAGCGTCGGCGGTGCAGGAGCAGTGGGCCGGTTGGCATCCATCGATTCGAGCGCAGCGGGTAGCCGGCCGGCTTCCTCGGACACCACTGCGGCCGAATCAGCGAGTGACCCATCCGACAGGGCGCCTGCGGTCCAAGCTGGAGGACTAGATGGGGTTGACGGCGATGGAGTTTCCGCCACCGAGGCCGCCACGATTTGGTGCGAGGGAGAAGGCGATGCCTCCGTGGTCGCTGCCTCGGGGAAAGCCTCGGCCGCTGGCGGCGGCAAAGGCGAAGCGTGCTGCTCCAGTTTGGTGGCTTCGAGAGCAGGTGAGGCGGAGAGCGAAGGCGGCCTGCCCGCCTCTCGCTTTTTTCCGTCAATATGCGCCGGCGCCGACACCGTAGATTCGCAAGCTTCCGGAGACGTCGCGGTGAGGCCTGGATGCGACGGTGGAGTCGACTCGGCGTGATCAGATTGGGCTGGCTCCAGCGGATCTGCGGTGGTAGGTTGGGGGGTTTCTTGGGGAGGTGGTGCGGAAGGGAATGGTGGTGGTGAAATCATCGGCTTGTTCTCCGACGGTGGCCCTATCTCCGGTGAGCTAAGCATAGGCCTCGGCGCCGTCAATGGCGGCGGGCGCTGGGAAGGAGAAACGCTCAGCCTGGTAGCGACAAAGAATGTGTTTCAGTGCTTCTGAGGCTCTCTTTTTTCAGTCGGTAATTCGCTAGGTTGGGCCTTCGCTGCTCGCTGCGCTCGCATTGACCTATCCAAACCTGGCCAGATGGGCCGGCCAGGTATGGCCCGACCCGGCATGGCCCAGCACAGCCTGGGCTATACGGGCCAGGCACGGCACGCCAAGGTTGTGTCGGGCCGGCACGTGTGCCTGGCTCGCTGGCCAGGCACGGCCCCATATACCGAAATCACTCTGTGAAAATCTTGGTCACACTTCCAAGGAATGCGGAGATGGGGTGCACTCTCCAAAAGCCCTAGTTTTCAAAGACCTCCGAGCAACATGGTTCAGAGGACCGGGGAGAGGCCCGGGTGAAGGATCAGGTGACAGGGGAGGCCGAGGAAGAGGCAGATCAGGAAGGGGCCGTGGGCGTGGAAACTCACAACACGACCCTTCTGAACAAGCTGAGCACGAGGGACCAGACAACAGGGCATTTGATGTGACAACGGAGGAAGTTGATAGAAACAGAAAAAGGGGGGTGGCCACAGCCGAGCTGAAAGACTCCTTGACCGCCTCATCGTCATTGACATCGGCTTCAACACCACCTCTATTGTCGCCACCTGAGATCCCACAGAGCCCACCACCGAAGCAGGAACCTAAGAGGAACAAACCAAGTCCAGCAACACCTGACAATGCACTGGTTAAGAGTACAGTTTCAAAAATCAATGATGCGCTTTTGGCGGGCCCCCTGAGTGGGCCGCGCCTAGCGCAATGAGTACCTTATGTTGGAACTGCCGCGGGGCTGGCAACCCCGCGACAGTTAGAGAGCTTCGTGACCTCACGAGGCGTTTGGCCCCCTCTATACTTTGTATCTTAGAGACTCAAATAGAGGGTACAAGAGTGGAAAATCTAGCAGACACGCTTGGTTTTAATAAAAGTTATGCAGTTAGTAGCTCTGGTAGGAGTGGTGGACTCGGCATTTTTTGAAATGATGAAATAAAGGTTGAAGTTGTTGGCTATTCGAAGTACCACATTGACACTTTAATTGATGAACTTGTTGAATCCCAAGTAAGAATTACTTTTGTATATGGGGAGGCCCAAGT
The DNA here is from genome assembly GCF_002162155.2 of Triticum dicoccoides. Classification (NCBI taxonomy): domain Eukaryota; kingdom Viridiplantae; phylum Streptophyta; class Magnoliopsida; order Poales; family Poaceae; genus Triticum; species Triticum dicoccoides. The sequence goes on from NC_041385.1 coordinate 412,854,199, forward strand.
CCCTGAGAGATATAAAACTTGGGACATGATTCGTGGTATTGCAGTCTCTCACGCAAACCATGGGCTATTGTTGGAGATTTTAATAAGGTACTACATGGTCATGAACACGATGGAATAGGCAATCGGAGTCAAGCTCAGATGGATGCTTTCAGAGATGCCCTGGATACATGCGGCTTGTCTGATATCGGTTATAGAGGGTCGAACTGGACCTTTGAGAAAGGAGTAGGAGGAGGAACATATACACGAGTCAGGATGGATAGATGTGTGGCAAACCATGAGTGGCTCCTCAACTTCCCGGCCACCACCCTTGAGCACAAAACGGCAGCTGGTTCTCATCACCTCCCGATCCTCCTCCGGATACGTGATGTGCATGCATGCAACGGTGGGGCCAGATCGTTTAAATACGAACCTATGTGGGAGAGAGACAAGAACCTATTTAATGTGGTTGGCAGCAGGTGGTCAGCACAGGCGGGCGACAAAGTGGAATCGCTGCGCGGAAAGCTAGGCGAGTTGGCGGGAGATCTCACCAGATGGGACAGAGATCACTTTGGATCGGTATGAACTGAGATTCGCCAATTAAACAATGCACTCCAGATTTTGCGCGCTGCCCCCGGGCGCTCTGGCCCAAGCCGCGAGGAAGTTAAGGTATGTGATAGATTGATTGAACTGTACCATCGAGAGGAGATCCTCTGGCGACAAAGGGCGCGTTTGGACTGGCTAGTACATGGGGACAAAACACATGTTTTTTTCACTTAAGAGCAAGCCGCAGACACAGGAAAAATCAGATAAAAATGTTGTAGAAACCTGATGGCCAAATGACAGAAGATAAAGCAGAGCTGGAGGAGATGACCATCGAGTTCTACAAAAACTTATACACATCTGAGGGGGTATAGAATATCGAGCAGGTCATTGACACGGTGCCAGTTAAAGTAACACCTGAGATGAATGATATACTCAATGCTCTGTATAGCCAAGATGAAGTCAAAAAGGCTCTTTTCCAGATGTTCCCTATCAAGGCACCAGGCCCTGATGGCTTCCCGGCTCACTTCTCCGAACGCCATTTGGACATGTGTGGCGCGAATGTGACTAAGGTGGTACTCAGAATAGTGGATGGGACAGAATCGGCTCACTGTATCAACGAGACCGTACTTCTCCTAATCCCTAAGGTAAAAAACCCAACATTGTTATCACAGTTTCACCCAATTAGCCTTTGTAATGTGCTCTATAAAATTGCCTCCAAGGTTATATCGAACAGATTAAAGGTTATCCTGCCTGACATCATATCCCAGGAACAGTCAGCTTTTGTGCCAGGTAGACTTATTACTGACAGTATCATAACTACTTATGAGTGACTACATTTCATGAAGCGCAACAAGGCGAAAAAACATCAAGCTTGCACTTTGAAACTCGATATGATGAAAGCCTATGACAGGGTTGAATGGGCATACATGAGGGCCATAATGCTCAAGTTGGGATTTACAAAAACTTGGGTGAATATAGTCATGGGGCTAGTTAGCTCAGTGAAATTTTCAGTTCTATTTTATGGAAAGAAGCTTCAAGAGTTCAAACCTTCACAAGGAATCCGACAAGGGGACCCGATATCTCCATACTTGTTCTTGTTAGCAGCAGAGGGCCTTTCGTGCCTTTTAAAATCAAGAAGTGGGTCACCAAACTTGGGGGGTACAAGTGGCACCTTCAGCACCGCAAGTAAACCAGCTTTTGTTTGCAGATGACAGCCTGATGTTTATCAAGGCGAATAGTGGGGGAGCTACCGAGGTCAACCAGGTGTTGGAAACTTACTGTCTAGCCACAGGGCGGCATGTTAACACAGCCAAGTCCTCAATTTTCTTCAACAAAGGAGTGCCGGAAAGCACTCGTATTGAGGTAAAGGGCCTGTTAAATATACCAAATGAAATGTTGAATGCGAATATTTGGGTATGCCATCAGATATTGGAAACTCCAAAAATGGTGCTTTTAAATACCTTAAGGACCGTTTGTGGAGCAAGATACAGGGCTGGATTGAGAGGACAATGTCTACTGCGGGTAAGGAAGTTTTGGTGAAAGCGATTGCCCAAGCAGTGCCAATGTACTCAATGTCATGCTTCAAACTGCCTAGAGGTTTGTGTGAGCACCTAAACATGTTGATACGGAAATTTTGGTGGGGGAGTAAAGATGGACATCACAGGCCACATTGGGTCTCTTGGAAAGCTATGACACAACCAAAAGGAATGGGTGGCCTCGGTTTCAAAGATTTTGAGCTGTTTAATTTGGCTATGCTTACTCGTTAGGTGTGTCGTTTGCTTCAGAATCCTGATTCCCTGGCGGTGCAGGTTCTCAAAGGTGTATACTACCCAAACTCGTCCATATTACGAGCCACGCTAGGGGGTCACCCAAGCGAAGTATGGAGAGCCATCATCGAGGGGCGGGATACTTTAAAACAAGCCCTTATAAAAAGGATTGGAAACGGCTAGAGTACAAATATCTGGGGGGGGATTGGATCCCTAGAGAAGAGATGATGAGACCATATGGATGCATTCACCCGAAACCTCCAACCCTAGTATCCAAATTGATTGACACAACAACGGCCCCTTGGGATAAACAGCTGCTCCAGACTGTCTTCTTGTCCTTTGATGCCAAGGTCATAGCTAATATTTCGATATGCACAATGAACATGCCAGATTTTTGGAGTTGGGCGCATGAGAGGAATGGTACCTTTTCTGTTAAATCTGCATATCACATGCTAGTCTCTACTAGACAGCGAAGAGAGGCCTGGCTGGAGGGTCGTGCGGGACCCTCGGGCCTTAATTCAGAAGAGGGATCATGGAAAGCATTGTGGAAGATTCAAGTTCCTGCAAAAATACGCATGTTTCTCTAGAGATTATCTAAATATTCCCTGCCCATGGAAGATATTAGAGCACATAGACATATGTCAGATACAAGTTCATGCGGATTATGTGGGGCGCCGGATTCATGGAAACATTCTCTCTTAGAATGCATGGTCGCCCGATGCACTTGGGCGCTACTGGAGGAGGAGCTTGGTTTCGAGATAGCTACCACATCTGAACCGGGGGCAAAGAATTGGCTGTTTGCACTGATGGAGAAGATACCACATGACAAGTTTGTGCTCGCGGCGGTAACGCTCTGGGCCATATGGACCGCCAGACGGAAAGCTATCCATGAAGGGATTTTTCAAACCCCACATGCAACAAAAGAGTTCATCACTCGCTTCGTCAGGGATTTAGAGGTGGTGAGGGAGAAGAGAGCTACGACCCCTACTCAGAGGGTAACAAGCGTGGCTACACCTGCCAGACGACCTACTGCACCACCAGCGGACTTCATAAAGATACATGTGGACGTAGGGATCAGGGCACAGAGAAGGGGGTCCGCGGCCGCTATCTGTCGAGACAGTCAAGGCGTCTACTTAGGCAGTACGGCATTGATAATAGATGGGGTGTACGACCCCGCAACCATGGAGGCTATAGCCTGCCGAGAGGGTATGCCATTAGCACAAGACCTCCAAATTCATAATCTTGTCATATCTTCATATTCAAAATAGGTGGTCAATGACATTGTGAAGGGCAGTCAAGGGGTGTATGGAGCCACCATCAACGAAATTCAAGCCAGATCAGCAGCTTTTTCTTGTAATTTTATTTACAAAAGTCGAGTAGTTAATTTTGAAGCTCACAAACTGTGTGGAGTTTAATCAATAAAAGGCTTTACCCCTAAAAAATACCGAAATCACTAATTGAGGAGTACTCGTTGTAGTTACTCAAAAAAATGTACTCGTTGCAAAGATCACTCCAACTCCCTGGTTGTGACAAGTGGCGCACATGCAACGTGTCACTTGTCGCAACCTGAGAGTTTCCCTTTTTTCGTAGATCCGTTTATTCAAAACGTTTTATCTCTCAAACCGCGCATCTCCGCTTTCATCGTTAGATTCCTCGCGTCGAGATCTGCAAAACTAGATCCCATGTTGATAGGTTCTGATGAACTTTTTTTCACGAAAAAACCGGACGAAAAAACTGAACCAAGAGCACGGGTTTGTCCCTTAAAAAAGAGAAAACGTGTTTTTTTCGTTTCCGAGGAGGGACGGCCATGACTCTCGTGAAAGCACAACCGTGACTCTTGCGGAAACAAAACCGTGACTCTTGCGAAAGGAAAAAAACAAAACACACGTTTTCCCTTTTTGAGAGGCACGACCGTGACTCTCGTGAAAACACAACCGTGCCTCTCGCGGAAGCAAAACCGTGACTCTCGCGAAAGGAAAAAAATAGAAAACGCATTTATTTTTTGTTTCCAAGAGGCACGGCCATGACTCTCGCGAAAGCACACCCGTGCCTCTCGCGGAAGCAAAACCGTGACTCTCGTGAAAGAAAAAAACAGAAAACACATTTTTTTTCATTTTCGAGAGGCACGGCCGTGACTCTCGCGAAAGCAAAACCGTGCCTCTCGTGGAAGCAAAACCGCGACTCTCGCGAAATGGGAAAAAAAGAAAACACGTCTTTTCACACATTTTTTCAAAATTGTTTTTATTGAAAAGGTAAGGAAGACCGGTTGAAAACCAGAACGTCGAAAAAAATGGAAAAAACCGTTTAAAAGCCGAAAATGGTGCGGAAAAATAAAATAAAAAAACAAAATCTGGAGGGAGCGCTTAGAGCGCGACACATGGCGATTGGCTGAGAGCGCGCCAGGTGGCGCTGATCGTTGCGAGGCTCCCGAAGGAGCGCTCGTTAACTAGTTGCTCTCACGCTAAAAAGAAAAGACACGACCCCTATTATACGGGCTGCCACGACAGCACGTTAGGCCCGCTGGCTCGCGTAGAATTTGCCCTATTGGGCTGTTTTGGGCTTATAATTAGGCTTACTGTGATGTATACAAAAAAAATAAACAGGCTATAATGTGTCGGCATGCGTGCCTAGCCTCACGACCCAGGGCATGGCCCTGCGGGCCACAAGTCGGGCACACGAGATTTCAAGCTGGCACACCCGGACCGGCCCATTTGGCCACCTTTGGTTCCCCTCAAAAAAAATGGCCACCTTTGACTGTATCCCATCCTCTGTCATCTCATCTCTTTTCTCTCATTCTCCTTTCGAGCGTCATTGTGCAAAGGTTTGCAACCATCGTCAGCCTAGCTCCGGTCAGCACCATCATCTCCTTCTCTCATGTTCCAGCCTTCTCCATTCCCCATCCACACACTTTTCACCCTGTTCGTCCAGCCGCGACCACCCCAGCAGCCAACTACTTTACTGCATAAACTCCTTCATGCAGGTGGCCACCTCAAGCATTGTCCTCTTCGACGACATCGACACCTTCCTCGGGGAACCGCTGGCACCCATGCTAGACCAACTCCCCACTATGCTAAAGTTGCGGTCATTATGCCCCTTTTGATGTCATTGTTGGGAATCGTTGCATGGAAAACAAAAAAATTCTACACACACGCAATGATCTATCCATGAAGATGCATAGCAACGAGGGGGAGAGTGTGTCTACGTACCCTCGTAGACCGTAAGAGGAAGCATTACTCAACGCGGTTGATGTAGTCAAACTTCTTCGCGCTTCAACTGATCAAGTACTGAATGTTGGAAATATGCCCTAGAGGCAATAATAAAATGGTTATTATTATATTTCCTTGTTCATGACAATTGTCTATTGTTCATGCTATAATTGTGTTATCCGTAAATCGTAATACATGTGTGAATATATAGACCACAACACGTCCCTAGTGAGCCTCTAGTTGACTAGCTCGTTGATCAATAGATAGTCATGGTTTCCTGACTATGGACATTGGATTTCATTGATAACGGGATCACATCATTAGGAGAATGATGTGATGGACAAGACCCAATCCTAAGCATAGCACAAGATCATGTAGTTCGTTTTGCTAGAGCTTTTCCAAATGTCAAGTATCATTTCCTTAGACCATGAGATTGTGCAACTCCCGGATACCGTAGGAGTGCTTTGGGTGTGCCAAACGTCACAATGTAACTGGGTGACTACAAAGGTGCATTACGGGTATCTTTGAAAGTGTCTGTTGGGTTGGCATGAATCGAGATTGGGATTTGTCACTCCGTATGACGGAGAGGTATCTCTAGGCCCACTCGGTAATGCATCATCATAATGAGCTAAATGTGACCAAGTGTCTGGTCACGGGATCATGCATTACGGTACGAGTAAAGTGACTTGCCGGTAACGAGATTAAACGAGGTATTGGGATACCAACGATCGAATCTTGGGCAAGTAACGTACCGATTGAGAAAGGGAATTGTATACAGGATTGATTGAATCCTCGACATCATGGTTCATCCAATGAGATCATCGAGGAGCATGTGGGAACCAACATGGGTATCCAGATCCTGCTGTTGGTTATTGACCGGAGAGTCGTCTCGGTCATGTCTGCATGTCTCTCGAACCCGTAGGGTGTACACACTTAAGGTTCGGTTACGCTAGGGTTGTAGAGATAATAGTATGTGGTAACCCGAAAGTTGTTCGGAGTCCCGGATGAGATCCTGGACGTCACAAGGAGTTCCAGAATGGTCCGGAGGTGAAGAATTATATAGAGGAAGTCCAGTTTCGGCCATCGGGAATGTTTCGGGGGTCACCGGTATTGTACCGGGACCACAGGAAGGGTCCCGGGGGTCCATCGGGTGGAGCCACCTATCCCGGAGGGCCCCATGGGCTGAAGTGGGAGGGGAACCAGCCCCAGGTGGGCTGGTGCGCCCCCCCTTGGGCCCCCCTGCGCCTAGGGTTGGAAACCCTAGGGGTGGGGGGCGCCTCACTTGCCTTGGGGGACAAGCCACCCCCTTGGCCGCCGCCCCCCTTTGAGATCCCATCTCCAGGGGGCCGGCGCCCCCCCCTTGGCCCTATATAAAGAGGGGGGAGGGAGGGCAGCCGCACCCAAGTCTCTGGCGCCTCCCTCTCCCCCTGCAACACCTCTCCCTCTCGTAAGTGCTTGGCGAAGCCCTGCCGAGATCGCCGCTGCTTCCACCACCACGCCGTCATGCTGCTGGATCTTCATCAACCTCTCCCTCCGCCTTGCTGGATCAAGAAGGAGGAGACGTCTTCCCAACCGTACGTGTGTTGAACGCGGAGGTGTCGTCCGTTCGGCACTAGGATCATCGGTGATTTGGATCACGACGAGTACGACTCCCTCAACCCCGTTCTCTTGAACGCTTTCGCGCGATCTACAAGGGTATGCAGATGCACTCCTCTCTCTTGTTGCTAGATGACTCCATAGATTGATCTTGGTGAAGCATAGAAAATTTTTATTTTCTGCAACGTTCCCCAACAGTGGTATCAGAGCTAGGTCTATGCGTAGTTACTATGCACGAGTAGAACACAAACTTGTTGTGGGCGTAGATGTTGTCAATTTTCTTGCCACTAATAATCTTATCTTGCTTCGGCGGCATCGTGGGATGAAGCGGCCCGGACCGACCTTACACGTACGCTTACGTGAGACGGGTTCCACCGACTGACATGCACTAGTTGCATAAGGTGGCTAGCGGGTGTCTGTCTCTCCCACTTTAGTTGGAGCGGATTCGATGAAAAGGGTCCTTATGAAGGGTAAATAGAAATTGGCATATCACGTTGTGATTTTACGTAGGTAAGAAACGTTCTTGCTAGAAACCTATAGAAGCCACGTAAAAACTTGCAACAACATTTAGAAGACGTCTAACTTGTTTTTGCAGCATATGCCTTGTGATGTGATATGGCTAAAAGGATGTGATGAATGATATATGTGATGTGTGAGATTGATCATGTTCTTGTAATAGGAATCACGACTTGCATGTCGATGAGTATGATAACCGGCAGGAGCCATAGGAGTTGTCTTTATTTTTTGTATGACCTGCGTGTCATTGAATACGCCATGTAAATTACTTTACTTTATTGCTAAACACGTTAGCCATAGAAGTAGAAGTGATCGTTAGCGTGGCAACTTCATGAAGACACGATGATGGAGATCATGATGATAGAGATCATGGTGTCATGCCGGTGACGAAGATGATCATGGCGCCCCGAAGATGGAGATCAAAGGAGCAATATGATATTGGCCATATCATGTCACTATTTGATTGCATGTGATGTTTATCATGTTTTGCTTCTTATTTTCTTAGAACGACGGTAGTAAATAAGATGATCCCTTATAATAATTTCAAGAAAGATATCCCCCTAACTGTGCGCCGTTGCGAAAGTTCGTTGTTTCGAAGCACCACGTGATGATCGGGTGTGATAGATTCTAACGTTCACATACAACGGGTGTAAGACAGATTTACACATGTAGAACACTTAGGTTGACTTGACGAGCCTAGCATGTACAAACATGGCCTCGGAACACAAAGAGACTGAAAGGTCGAACATGAGTCGTATGGAAGATACGATCAACATGGAGATGTTCACCGATGATGACTAGTCCGTCTCACGTGATGATCGGACACGGGCTAGTCGAGTCGGATCATGTATCACTTAGATGACTAGAGGGATGTCTAATCTGAGTGGGAGTTCATTGAATAATTTGATTAGATGAACTTAATTATCATGAACTTAGTCTAAAATCTTTACAATATGTCTTGTAAATCAAATGGCCCACGCTAATGTTGCCCTCAACTTCAATGCATTCCTAGAGAAAACCAAGCTGAAAGATGATGGCAGCAACTATATGGACTGGGTCCGGAACCTGAGGATCATCCTCATAGTTGCAAAGAAAGATTATGTCCTAGAAGCACCGCTAGGTGAAGCACCCATCCTAGAGAACCAAGACGTTATGAACGCTTGGCAGTCTCGTGCTGATGATTACTCCCTCGTTCAGTGCGGCATGCTTTACAGCTTAGAACCGGGGCTCCAAAAGCGTTTTGAGCAACACGGAGCATATGAGATGTTCGAAGAGCTGAAAATGGTTTTCCAAGCTCATGCCCAGGTCGAGAGATATGAAGTCTCCGACAAGTTCTTCAATTGTAAGATGGAGGAAAATAGTTCTGTTAGTGAGCACATACTCAAAATGTCTGGGTTGCACAACCGCTTAACTCAGCTGGGAGTTAATCTCCTGGATGACGCGGTTATTGACAGAATCCTTCAGTCGCTTCCACCAAGCTACAAGAGCTTTGTGATGAACTTCAATATGCAGGGGATGGAAAAGACCATTCCTGAGGTATATTCAATGCTAAAATCAGCGGAGGTAGAGATCAAAAAGGAACATCAAGTGTTGATGGTGAATAAAACCACTAAGTTCAAGAAAGGCAAGGGTAAGAAGAACTTCAAGAAGGACGGCAAGGGGGTTGCCGCACCCGATAAGCCAGTTGCCGGGAAGAAGTCAAAGAATGGACCCAAGCCTGAGACCGAGTGCTTTTATTGCAAGGGAAGTGGTCACTGGAAGCGGAACTGCCCCAAGTACTTAGCGGACAAGAAGGCCGGCAACACCAAAGGTATATGTGATATACATGTTATTGATGTGTACCTTACCAGCACTTGTAGTAGCTCCTGGGTATTTGATATCGGTGCGGCTGCTCATATTTGTAACTCAAAGCAGGAGCTGCGGAATAAGCGAAGACTGGCGAAGGACGAGGTGACGATGCGCGTCGGGAATGGTTCCAAGGTCGATGAGATCACCGTCGGCAGCTACCTCTACATTTACCTACGGGATTAGTTTTAAACCTCAATAATTGTTATTTAGTGCCAGCTTTGAGCATGAACATTGTATCTGGATCTCGTTTAATACGAGATGGCTACTCATTTAAATCCGAGAATAATGGTTGTTCTATTTATATGAGAGATATGTTTTATGGTCATGCCCCGCTGGTCAATGGTTTATTCTTAATGAATCTCGAACCTGATGTTACACATATTCATAGTGTGAATACCAAAAGATGTAAGGCTGATAACGATAGTACCACATACTTGTGGCACTGCTGCCTTGGTCACATTGGTGTCAAGCGCATGAAGAAGCTCCATGCTGATGGACTTTTAGAGTCTCTCAATTATGAATCATTTGACACATGCGAACCATGCCTCATGGGCAAAATGACCAAGACTCCATTCTCTACAACAATGGAGCGAGCGACCAACTTATTGGAAATCATACATACTGATGTGTGCGGTCCAATGAGCGTTGAGGCTCGTGGAGGCTATCGTTATGTTCTCACTCTCACTGATGACTTGAGTAGATATGGGTATGTCTACTTGATGAAACACAAGTCTGAGACCTTTGAAAGGTTCAAGGAATTTCAGAATGAGGTAGAGAATCAACGTGACCGAAAGATAAAGTTCTTACGATCAGATCGTGGGGGAGAATATTTAAGTCACGAATTTGGTACGCACTTAAGGAAATGTGGAATCGTTTCACAACTCACGCCGCCTGGAACACCTCAGCGTAACGGTGTGTCCAAACGTCGTAATCGCACTCTATTGGACATGGTGCGATCTATGATGTCACTTACCGATTTACCGCTATCATTTTGGGGATACGCTCTCGAGACAGCTACATTCACTTTAAATAGGGCACCGTCTAAATCCGTTGAGACGACACCGTATGAATTATGGTTTGGGAAGAAACCTGAGCTGTCGTTTCTAAAAGTTTGGGGATGCGATGCTTATGTCAAGAAACTTCAACCTGAAAAGCTCGAACCCAAGTCGGAAAAATGCGTCTTCATAGGATACCCTAAGGAAACCATTGGGTATATGTGACACCCGGATAATCAAGCTACAGTAAACCTTTGCTAATGATAACACGTCACCTTGATTGCTGATGCTAATCTTGCGTTAGTTCGAAACCGATTCTAATTCAAATTCAAAATCAGGCAAACATCAAAAGTTTTCAAATATTAAAAACCAAAATGTCCGGGTTGTGTCAGTTATTGCACAGATGACTATGATGAATAATCCACATTTTTATATAATGTATAAATGCACTAAAATGATTTAAACGGTAGCAAAAACAATTTTTAAATGCCTTTGGTATTTTATAAAACATAAAACTAATTTATTTTGGATTAAAACCTTATGTGGCTGAGGGTTATTTTGAAACGTTATTTTAGGAGTTGTTGTCATATTTTTCTAAGTAAAATAATGTGGGTCTAAAATTTAAAACAGAAAAGGTAAAATAAATAAGAAAATACAAAAGAGAAAAGCTAAACAGACAAAAAAAAAAGAGCAAA
>NC_041385.1:412866211-412947004 GCF_002162155.2 Triticum dicoccoides
CATAACCGCCCTCCCCCTCGCTGCACGCATCACTGCGCCCGCGTGCCGGAGCTTGCGTTCCAGGCCACACTCGCCCTCCTCCGCCCTGGCCAACGCCCTCTTTCGCCCCAGCCGGCACCAGGGGACCAGTCGGGCTGCAGCGCCCCGTCGCTACGGTGGCCTCGCTCCTCCGTGCTGCCTCCGGTCGCCACCCGCCTTCCCCTACTGCTCCGGCCGAGCCCCCCTCGCGGCCACTGCCGCAGCTCCCGTTGGGCCACAGCCGAGCACCGCCTCCGGCTGCCACCCGCACGGCCTCCGGCAGCCGCCCGCGCACCACCGCGGCCTCGCCCCGCCGAGGCCTCTCTGCCTCGCCCTCTCCCTTGCTCCCCGCGTCCTCGCCTCTGCTGCCGCGCCCTGGCGCCGTCCCGCCGTGGCCTCACCGCTGTCGCCTCCGGCGGCCGGCCTCGCCGTGCCCTACTATCGCCGGCGCCCCCCTGGTGGCCCTGATGGGCGCGTGCCCGCACCCGCGCCCAAAACCGCTATGGCCCCCTGGGGCCTATGACATATGGGCCCCGCCCACAGAACATGTTTAAAAAAAATAGAATTAAAAGAATTTAAAATAATATTAATAAAATTAATAATTAATTAATTAGTGAATTAATAAGTTAATTAACCCTGTTTAATTAAACTAATTAACCTGTTAGCTTAATTAAACAGTAATTAGTTTAACTAAATCCTAATTAACCTAACAGAGTATGACAGGTGGGTCCCGTTGGACCCACGCGTCAGTTTGACCCAGTCAACCCCTGTTGACTGCTGATGTCAGCCTGACGTCATGCTGACGTCATAAATCCATTTTCCGAATTAATTAAATAATTAAATAAATTCCAGAAATTAATAAAATCTTTAGAAAATCATATCTTTTAATCCGTAACTCGGATTAAAATATTTTCAACATGAAAGTTGCTCAGAACGACGAGACGAATCCGGATACGCGGTCCGTTCGTCCGCCACACACCCCTAACCTATCGAACCCGCAACTTTCCCCCTCCGGCTCCTCTGCCCGAAAACACGAAACACCGGGAATACTTTCCCGGGGGTTTCCCCCCCTTCACCGGTATCACCTACTACCGCGTTAGGGCACACCGAACACCGCGTATTGCCTTGTTATATTTTGTGATGCTTTGTTTGCTCTGTATTCATTATTTCTTCCCCCTCTTCTCTCCGGTAGACTACGAGACTGACGCTGCTGCTGACCAGTTCGACTACGGAGTTGACGACCCCTCTCTCTTGCCAGAGCAACCAGGCAAGCCCCCCCTTTGATCACCAGATATCGCCTACTCTTCTCTATACTGCTTGCATTAGAGTAGTGTAGCATGTTACTGCTTTCCGTTAATCCTATTCTAATGCATAGCCTGTCATTGCTGCTACAGTCATTGATACCTTACCCGCAATCCTAAATGCTTAGTATAGGATGCTAGTGTTCCATCAGTGGCCCTACACTCTTGTCCGTCTGCCATGCTATACTACTGGGCTGTGATCACTTCGGGAGGTGATCACGGGCATATACTATATACTTTACACTGTTACATTACCTGTGATACTGTTCGAAGTTGGGGGCTGAAAGGACAGGTGGCTCCATCCCGGTAGAGGTGGGCCTGGGTTCCCGACGGCCCTCGACTGTTACTTTGTGGCGGAGCGACAGGGCAGGTTGAGACCACCTAGGAGACAGGTGGGCCTGGCCCTGTTCGGCGTTCGCGGATACTTAACACGCTTAACGAGATCTTGGTATTTGATCTGAGTCGGCTACGAGCCTATACGCACTAACCATCTACGTGGGAGTAGTTATGGGTATCCCGACGTCGTGGTATCAGCCGAAGCACTTCAGACGTCAGCGACGGAGCGGCACGCGCCGGATTGGACTGGAACGCCACTAGGCTAGGTCTGCTTCCGGCCGCCCACGCAACGTGCAGGTGTGCTCAGGGCGATGGGCCCAGACCCCTGCGCGCTTAGGTTTAGACCGGCGTGCTGGCCTCTCTGTTTTGCCTAGGTGGGGCTGCGATGTGTTGATCTTCCGAGGCCGGGCATGACCCAGGAAAGTGTGTCCGGCCAAATGGGATCGAGCGTGTTGGGCTATGTGGTGCACCCCTGCAGGGAAGTTAATCTATTCGAATAGCCGTGATCTTCGGTAACAGGACGACTTGGAGTTGTACCTTGACCTTATGACAACTAGAACCGGATACTTAATAAAATACACCCTTCCAAGTGCCAGATACAACCGGTGGTCGCTCTCCCTCAGGGATACGAGGAGAGGATCGCCGGGTAGGATATGCTATGCGATGCTACTTGGAGGACTTCGACCTACCCTCTTCTGCCTGTTGCAAGACGAAGGTGACCAGAAGCGTAGTCTTCGATAAGACTAGCTATCCCCCTCTTATTCTGGCATTCTGCAGTTCAGTCCACTGATATGGCCTCCTTACACATATACCCATGCATATGTAGTGTAGTTCCTTGCTTCCGAGTACTTTGGATGAGTACTCACGGTTGCTTTCTCCCCCCTTTTTCCCCTTTTCCTTTCTTCCTGGTTGTCGCAACCAGATGTTGGAGCCCTGGAGCCAGACGCCACCGTCGACGATGATTCCTACTACACTGGAGGTGCCTACTACTACGTGCAGGCTGCTGACGACGCCCAGGAGTAGTTTAGGAGGATCCCAGGCAGGAGGCCTGCGCCTCTTTCGATCTGTATCCCAGTTTGTGCTAGCCATCTTATGGCAACTTGTTTAACTTATGTCTGTACTCAGATATTGTTGCTTCCGCTGACTCGTCTATGATCGAGCACTTGTATTCGAGCCCTCGAGGCCCCTGGCTTGTATTATGATGCTTGTATGACTTATTTTATTTGTAGAGTTGTGTTGTGATATCTTCCCGTGAGTCCCTGATCTTGATCGTACACATTTGCGTGTATGATTAGTGTACGATTAAATCGGGGGCGTCACAGTATACCTTCTACCTCAGATCCGAAGGCAAGATCTTTGTTGCCAAGAACGGGTCCTATCTGGAGAAAGAGTTTCTCTCGAAAGAAGTGAGTGGGAGGAAAGTGGAACTTGATGAAGTACTACCTCTTGAACCGGTAAGTAGCGTAGCTCAGGAAGATGTTCATGTGGTGCCTGCACCGAATAGAGAGGAAATTAATGATGATGATCAAGGTACTTCGGATCAAGTTACTACTAAACTTCGTAGGTCCACGAGGACACGTTCCACACCAGAGTGGTATGGCAACCCTGTCCTGGAAATCATGTTGTTAGACAACGGAGAACCTTCGAACTATGAAGAAGCAATGGCGGGCCCAGATTCCAACAAATGGCTTGAAGCCATGCAATCCGAGATAGGATCCATGTATGAAAACAAAGTGTGGACTTTGACAGACTTGCCCGATGATCGGCGAGCGATAGAAAACAAATGGATCTTTAAGAAGAAGACGGACGCGGATGGTAATGTTACCATTTATAAAGCTCGACTTGTCGCTAAGGGTTATCGACAAGTTCAAGCGGTTGACTACGATGAGACTTTTTATCCCGTAGCGAAGCTGAAGTCCGTCCGAATCATGTTAGCAATTGCCGCATACTATGATTATGAGATATGGCAAATGGACGTCAAAATGGCATTCCTTAACGGCCATCTTAAGGAAGAACTGTATATGATGCAGCCAGAGGGTTATGTCGATCCTAAGAATGCTAACAAGGTATGCAAGCTCCAACGCTCCATCTATGGGCTGGTGCAAGCATCTCAGAGTTGGAACATTCGCTTTAATGAAATGATCAAAGCGTTTGGGTTTATGCAGACTTATGGAGAAGCCTGCGTTTACAAGAAAGTGAGTGGGAGCTTTGTAGCATTTCTCATATTATATGTGGATGACATACTTTTGATGGGAAATGATATAGAACTTTTGGACAGCATTAAGGCCTACTTGAATAAGTGTTTTTCAATGAAGGACCTTGGAGAAGCTGCTTACATATTAGGCATCAAGATCTATAGAGATAGATCAAGACGCCTCATAGGTCTTTCACAAAGCACATACCTTGATAAGATATTGAAGAAGTTCAATATGGATCAGTCCAAGAAGGGGTTCTTGCCTGTGTTGCAAGGTGTGAAATTGAGCTTGGCTCAATGCCCGACCACGGCAGAAGATAGAGAAAAGATGAGTGTCGTCCCCTATGCCTCAGCCATAGGGTCTATCATGTATGCCATGACCTGTACCAGACCTGATGTAAACCTTGCCGTAAGTTTGGTAGGAAGGTACCAAAGTAATCCCGGCATGGAACACTGGACAGTGGTCAAGAATATCCTGAAGTACCTGAAAAGGACTAAGGACATGTTTCTCGTATATGGAGGTGACGAAGAGCTTGTCGTAAAGGGTCACGTCGACGCTAGCTTCGACACAGATCTGGACGACTCTAAGTCACAAACCGGATACATGTATATTTTGAATGGTGGGGCAGTAAGCTGGTGCAGTTGCAAGCAAAGCGTCGTGGCGGGATCTACATGTGAAGCGGAGTACATGGCAGCCTCGGAGGCAGCGCATGAAGCAATCTGGGTGAAGGAGTTCATCACCGACCTAGGAGTCATACCCAATGCGTCGGGGCCGATCACACTCTTCTGTGACAACGCTGGAGCTATTGCACTTGCCAAGGAGCCTAGGTTTCACAAGAAGACCAGGCACATCAAGCGTCGCTTCAACTCCATTCGTGAAAATGTTCAAGATGTAGACATAGATATTTGAAAAGTACATACGGACCTGAATGTGGCAGATCCGTTGACTAAACCTCTCCCTAGAGCAAAACATGATCAACACCGGAACTCTATGGGTGTTCGATTCATCACAATGTAACTAGATTATTGAATCTAGTGCAAGTGGGAGACTATTGGAAATATGCCCTAGAGGCAATAATAAAATGGTTATTATTATATTTCCTTGTTCATGATAATTGTCTATTGTTCATGCTATAATTGTGTTATCCGGAAATCGTAATACATGTGTGAATATATAAACCACAACACGTCCCTAGTGAGCCTCTAGTTGACTAGCTCGTTGATCAACAGATAGTCATGGTTTCCTGACTATGGACATTGGATGTCATTGATAACGGGATCACATCATTAGAAGAATGATCTGACGGACAAGACCCAATCCTAAGCATAGCACAAGATCGTGTAGTTCATTTTGCTAGAGCATTTCCAAATGTCAAGTATCATTTCCTTAGACCATGAGATTGTGCAACTCCCGGATACCGTAGGAGTGCTTTGGGTGTGCCAAACGTCACAACGTAACTGGGTGACTATAAAGGTGCATTACGGGTATCTCCGAAAGTGTCTGTTGGGTTGGCACGAATCAAGACTGGGATTTGTCACTCCGTATGATGGAGAGGTATCTCTGGGCCCACTCGATAATGCATCATCATAATGAGCTCAATGTGACCAATTGTCTAGTCACGGGATCATGCATTACGGTACGAGTAAAGTGACTTGCCGGTAACGAGATTAAACGAGGTATTGGGATACCGACGATCGAATCTCGGGCAAGTAACGTACCGATTAACAAAGGGAATTGTATACGGGATTGATTGAATCCTCGACATCGTGGTTCATCCGATGAGATCATCGAGGAGCATGTGGGAGCCAACATGGGTATCCAGATCCCGCTGTTGGTTATTGATCGGAGAGTCATCTCGGTCATGTCTGCATGTCTCCCGAACCCGTAGGGTCTACACACTTAAGGTTCGGTGACGCTAGGGTTGTAGAGATAATAGTATGCGGTAACCCTAAAGTTGTTCGGAGTCCCGGATGAGATCCTGGACGCCACGAGGAGTTCTGGAATGGTTCGGAGGTGAAGAATCATATAGAGGAAGTCCAGTTTCGGCCATCGGGAATGTTTCGGGGGTCACCGGTATTGTACCGGGACCACCGGAAGGGTCCCGGGGGTCCACCGGGTGGGGCCACCTATCCCGGAGGGCCCCATGGGCCGAAGTGGGAGGGGAACCAGCCCCAGGTGGGCTGGTGCACCTCCCCTTGGGCCCCCCTGCGCCTAGGGTTGGAAACCCTAGGGGTGGGGGCGCCTCACTTGCCTTGGGGGGCAAGCCACCCCCATGGCCGCCCCCCCTTGAGATCCCATCTCCAGGGCGCCGGCGCCCCCCTTGGCCCTATATAAAGAGGGGGGAGGGAGGGCAGCCGCACCCAAGTATCTGGCGCCTCCCTCTTCCCCTGCAACACCTGTCCCTCTCGTAAGTGCTTGGCAAAGCCCTGCCGAGATCGCCGCTGCTTCCACCACCACGCCGTCGTGCTACTGGATCTTCATAAACCTCTCCCTCCCCCTTGCTGGATCAAGAAGGAGGAGACGTCTTCCCAACCATACGTGTGTTGAACGCGGAGGTGCCGTCCGTTCGGCACTAGGATCATCGGTGATTTGGATCACGACGAGTACGACTCCCTCAACCCCGTTCTCTTGAACGCTTCCGCGTGATCTACAAGGGTATGTAGATGCACTCCTCTCTCTCGTTGCTAGATGACTCCATAGATTGATCTTGGTGAAGCGTAGAAATTTTTTATTTTCTGCAACGTTCCCCAAGACTGAACGCACGGCACCTTCGCGTTCTACACACGTTCAGCTCGGTGATGTCCCTCGCCTTCTTGATCCAGCAAGATGCCGAGGTAGTCGATGAGTTCCGTCAACACGATGGTGTGGTGACGGTGATGGTGAAGTGATCCTCGTAGGGCTTCGCCTAAGCACTACAAAAATATGACCGAGGGTGTAAACGGTGGAGGGGGGCACCGCACACGGCTAGGCAATTGTCTGGTGTGTGCTAGGGGCGCCCCTCCCCCTACATATATATAGGTGGGAGGGGGAGAGGCTAGGAGGCGCCCCAAGTAGGACCGAATCCTACTTGAGTTCCTCTTTGGCCGCGTGCCCCCCTGCCATATATGCTGGAGGGGGAAGGAAAGAAGAGGGGGAGAAAGGGAAGGGGGAGGCCGAATCCCCCCTTTCCTTTCTCTTCCCCTATTTCCTTCTCCCCTTGGTTCGGCCCATATGGGCGACGCAGCAGCCCCTGGTGGCTGGTGTGTTTCCCCTCTTGGCCCATAAGGCCCATATCTTTGCTGGGGGTGCCCGGAACCCCTTCCGGTGACTCGATATGTACCCGGTACCCTTCGGAACACTTCCGGTGTCCGAATACTATCGTCCTATATATAAATTTTTACCTCTCAACCATTTCGAGGCTCCTCGTCATGTCCATGATCTCATCCAGGACTCCAAACAACATTCGGTCACCAAATCACATAACTCATATAATACAATATTGTCATTGAACGATAAGCATGCGGACCCTACGGGTTCGAGAACTATGTAGACATGATCGAGACACCTCTCCGGTCAATAACCAATAGCGGAACCTGGATGCCCATATTGGCTCCTACATATTCTACGAAGATCTTTATCGGTCGAACTGTTATGACAATATACGTAATTCCTTTTGTCTATCGGTATGTTACTTGCCCGTGATTCGATCGTTGGTATCTTCATACCTAGTTCAATCTCGTTACCGGCAATTATCTTTACTCGTTCCGTAATACATCACCTTGTGACCAACTCCTTAGTTGTTTTCTTGCAAACTAATGATGTGTATTACCGAGAGGGCCCAGAGATACCTCTCCGATACTTGGAGTGACAAATCCTAATCTTGATCTATGCCAACTCAACAAACACCTTCAAAGATACCTGCAAAGCATCTTTATAATCACCCAGTTACGTTGTGACATTTGATAGCACACAAGGCAATCCTCCAGTATTCAGGAGTTGCATAATCTCATAGTCGAAGGAATATGTATTTGACATGAAGAAAGCAATAGCAATAAAACTGAATGATCATAATGCTAAGATAACGGATGGGTCTTGTCCATCATATCATTCTCCTAATGATGTGATACTGTTATCAAATGAAAACTCATGTCCATGGTTAGGAAACCTTAACCATCTTTGATCAACGAGCTAGTCAAATAGAGGCTCAGTAGGGACAAGGTATTTGTTTATATATTCACACATGTATTTAGATTTTTGATCAATACAATTCTAGCATGAATAATAAACCTTTATCATGAATAAGGAAATATAAAATAACAACTTTATTATTGCCTCTAGGGCATATTTCCTTCAGTCTCCCACTTGCACTAGAGTCAATAATCTAGATTACATTGTAATGAATCTAACACCCATGGAGTCTTGGTACTAATCATGTTTTGCTTGTGGAAGAGGCTTAGTCAACGGGTCTGCTACATTCAGATCCGTATGTATTTTGCAAAATTTCTATGCCTCCCTCCTTGACTTGATCACGGATGGAGTTGAAGTGTCTCTTGATGTGTTTGGTTCTTTTGTGAAATCTGGATTCCTTCACCAAGGCAATAGCTCCAGTATTGTCACAAAAGATTTTCATTGGACCCGATGCACTAGGTATTACACCTAGATCAGATATGAAATCCTTCATCTAGACTCCTTCATTTGCTGCTTCCGAAGCAGCCATGTACTCCGCTTCACATGTAGATCCCGCCACGACGCTCTGCTTGGAACTGCACCAACTAACAGCTCCACCATTCAATATAAATATGTATCCGTCTTGTGACTTAGAGTCATCTGGATCAGTGTCCAAGCTAGCATCGACGTAACCATTTACGACGAGCTCTTTGCCACCTCCATAAACGAGATACATATCCTTGGTCCTTTTCAGGTACTTCAGGATGTTCTTGACCGTTGTCCAGTGATCCACTGCTGGATTACTTTGGTACCTCCCTACCAGACTTATGGCAAGGCACACATCAGGTCTGGTACACATCATAGCATACATGATAGAACCTATGGCTGAGGCAGAGGGAATGACTTTCATTTTCTCTCTATCTTCTGTAGTGGTCGAGCTTTGAGTCTGACTCAATTTCACACCTTGCAACACAGGCAAGAACCCTTTCTTTGAGTGATCCATTCTGAACTTCTTCAAAACTTTGTCAAGGTATGTGCTTTTGCAAAAGTCCTATTAAGCATCTTGATCTATCTCTATAGATCTTGATGCCTAATATATAAGCAGCTTCACTAAGGTCTTTCATTGAAAAACTCTTATTCAAGTATCCTTTTATGCTATCCAGAAATTCTACATCATTTCAAATCAATAATATGTCATCCACATATAATATTAGAAATTCTACAGACCTCCCACTCACTTTCTTGTAAATACAGGCTTCTCCGAAAGTCTGTATAAAACCATATGCTTCGATCACCTCATCAAAGCGTATATTCCAACTCTGAGATGCTTGCACCAGTCCATAGATGGATTGCTGGAGCTTGCACACTTTGTTAGCACCATTAGGATCAACAAAACCTTCTGGTTGCATCTGAAGGGAATATGCCCTAGAGGCACTAATAAAGTTGTTATTTTATATTTCCTTATTCATGATAAAGGTTTATTATTCATGCTAGAATTGTATTGATCGAAAATCTAAATACATGTGTGAATATATAAACAAATACCTTGTCCCTACTGAGCCTCTATTTGACTAGCTCGTTGATCAAAGATGGTTAAGGTTTCCTAACCATGGACATGAGTTGTCATTTGATAACGGTATCACATCATTAGGAGAATGATATGATGGACAAGACCCATCCGTTATCTTAGCATTATGATCATTCAGTTTTATTGCTATTGCTTTCTTCATGTCAAATACATATTCCTTCGACTATGAGATTATGCAACTCCCGAATACTGGAGGAATACCTTGTGTGCTATCAAATGTCACAACGTAACTGGGTGATTATAAAGATGCTCTATAGGTATCTCCGAAGGTGTTTGTTGGGTTGGCAGAAATTGAGATTAGGATTTGTCACTCCGAGTATCTGAGAGGTATCTCTGGGCCCTCTCAGTAATGCACATCATAAGAAGCCTTGCAAGCAAAGTAACTAATGAGTTAGTTACAAGATGATGTATTATGGAACGAGTAAAGAGACTTGCCGGTAACGAGATTGAACTAGGTATGAAGATACCGATGATCGAATCTCGAGCAAGTAACATGCCGATGGACCAAGGGAATAACTTATGTTGTCATAACGGTTCGACCGATAAAGATCTTCTTAAAATATGTAGGAGCCAATATGAGCAGCGAGGTTCCGCTATTGGTTACTGACCGGAGAGCTGTCTCGGTCATGTCATAGTTCTCGAACCCGTAGGGTCTACACGCTTAACATTTGATGATGATTTAATATTATATGAGTTATGTGATTTTTGTGACCGAATGTTGTTCGGAGTCCTGGATGAGATCACAGACATGACGAGGAGTCTCAAAATGATCGAGAGGTAAAGACTGATATATTGGACGATGGTATTCGGACACCAGAAGTGTTTCGGAGGGTACCGGGTACATATAGGGTCACCGGAAGGGGTTCCGGGCACCCCTGGCAAAAATATGGGCTTAATGGCCAAGGGAGGGACAGACCAGCCCACAAGGGGCTGGTGCACCCCTCCACCAGGCTAGCCAGCCCTAGGTAAAGGAAAGGGGGAGGGCAAGTCCCTCATTCCTTCCCCTCCTCAAGGGAGAAAGGAAGGGGGGCACCACCTCCCCCTTCCTTCCCCTAGCGCCTATACAAGGAAGGAGGGGGCGAACCAGGGCAGGAGCCCAAGAGGGATTCAGCCCCACTTGGGGCGCCCATTGGCCTCTCTCCTCTTCCTCCCACCTATATATATGAGGAGGGGGCACCTAGAACACACAACATCAATTGTTAGCCGTGTGCGGTGCCCCCTCCATAGTTTACACCCCCGGTCATATTCTCGTGGTCCTTAGGCGAAGCCCTGCACGGATCACTCCACCATCACCGTCACCACTCGCATCATGTTGGGAAACTCATCTACTTCCTCGACACCTTCCTGGATCAAGAGGACGAGGGACGTCATCGAGCTGAACGCGTGCAGAACTCGGAGGTGCCGTACTTTCGGTGCTTGATCGGTCGGATCTAGAAGAAGTTCGACTACATCAACCATGTTGTCAAAACGCTTCCGCTTTCAGTCTATGAGGGTACGTAGACATACTCTCCTCGCCGTTGCTATGCATCTCCTAGATAGATATTGCATGAGCGTAGGATTTTTTTTGAAATTGCATGCTACGTTTCCCAACAGTGGCATCATGAGACAGGTCTATGCATAGATGATATGCACGAGTAGAACATAAAGAGTTGTGGGCGGTGATAGTCATACTGCTTACCACCAACATCTTATTTTGATTCGGCGGTATTGTGGGATGAAGTGGCCCGGACCAACCTTACATGTCCACACACATGAGACCAGTTCCATCGACAGACGTGCAACTAGTCTTGCATAAAGGTGGCTGTCAGGTGTCTGTTTCTCCTACTTTAGTTGAATTGAATTTGATTGCGTCCGGTCCTTGAATAAGGTTAAAACAGCAAACTTGATGAAACACTATTGTGGTTTTGATGCGTAGGTAAGAACGGTTCTTGCTTGAAGCCCGTAGCAGCCACGTAGAACTTGCAACAACAAAGTAGAGGACGTCTAACTTGTTTTTGCAGGGCATGTTGTGATGTGATATGGTCAAGACATGATGTGATATACGTTATTGTATGAGATGATCATGTTTTGTAAAACTTATCAACAACCGGCAGGAGCCTTATGGTTGTTTCTTTATTGTATGAAATGCAAACGCCATGTAATTGCTTTACTTTATCACTATGCGTTAGCGATAGTTGTATAAGCAATAGTTGGCGAGACGACCACGACGCAATGATAGAGATCAAGGTGTCGAGCCGGTGACGATGGAGATCATGACGATGCTTTGGAGATGGAGATCAAAAGCACGAGATGATGATGGCCATATCATGTCACATATTTTGATTGCATGTGATGTTTATCTTTTATGCATCTTATTTTGCTTAGTACGGCGGTAGCATTATAAGATGATCCCTTAACTAAAATTTCAAGGTATAAGTGTTCTCCCCGAGTATGCACCATTGCGATAGTTCGTCGTGTTGAGACACCACGTGATGATCGGGTGTGATAGACTCTACGTTCACATACAACGGGTGCAAGACAGTTTTGCACATGCAGAATACTCGGGTTAAACTTGACGAGCCTAACATGTACAAATATGGCCTCGGAACACTAGAGACCGAAAGGTCAAACATGAATCATATAGTAGATATGATCAACATAGAGATGTTCACCATTGATGACTACTCCATCTCACGTGATGATTGGACATGGTTTAGTTGATTTGGATCATGTATCATTTAGATGACTTGAGGGGTGTCTATCTAAGTGGGAGTTCTTAAGTAATTTGATTAATTGAACTTAATTTATCATGAACTTAGTCCTGATAGTATTTGCAAACTATGTTGTAGATCAGTAGCTCGCGTTGTAGCTCCCCTATGTTTTTTATATATTCCTAGAGAAAAATAAGTTGAAAGATGATAGTAGCAATGAAGCGGACTCGGCCCATGATCTGAGGATTATCCTCATTGCTGCATAGAAGAATTATGTCCTTGGTGCACCACTAGGTGGCAAACCTGTTGTAGGAGCAGAGACAAACATTATGAACGTTTTGCAAGCTTGATATGATGACTACTTGATAGTTTAGTGCGCCATGCTTTACGGCTTAGAACCGGGACTTCAAAGATGTTTTGAACGCCATGGAGCATATGAGATGTTCCAAGAGCTGAAATTGGTATTTCAGACTCATTCCCGTGTCGATAGGTATGAGACCTCTGACAAGTACTTTGCCTACAAGATGGAGGAGAATAGCTCAACCAGTGAGCATGTGCACAAAATGTCTGGGTAATACAATCACTTGAATCAAGTGGGAGTTATTCTTCTAGATAAGATAGTGATTGACAGAGTTCTCTAGTCACTATCACCAAGCTACTAGAACTTCGTGATGAACTATAATGTGCAAGGGATAACGGAAAAGATTCCCGAGCTCTTCACGATGCTAAAATCGGCGAAGGTAGAAATCAAGAAAGAGCATCAAGTGTTGATGGTTAACAAGACCACTAGTTTCAAGAAAAAGGGCAAAGGAAAAGAAAGGGAACTTCAAGAAGAGTGAAAAGCAAGTTGCCACTCCCATGAAGAAGCCCAAAGCTAGACCTAAGCCTGAAACTGAGTGCTTCTATTGCAAAGGGAATGGTCACTGGAAGCGGAACTACCCCAAATACTTGGCGTATAAGAAGGATGGCAAAGTGAACAAAGGTATATTTGATATACATGTTATTGATGTGTACTTTACTAGTGTTCATATAACCCCAGGGTATTTGATACCAATTCAGTTGCTAAGATTAGCAACTCAAAACAGGAGATGCAAAATGAACAAAGACTAGTTAAGGGCGAGGTGATGATGCATGTTGGAAGTGATTCGAAGGCTGTTAAGATCACCATCACACACTCCCTTTACCTTAGAGATTAGTGTTGGACCTAAACAAATGTTATTTGGTGTTTGCATTGAGCATGAATATGATTGGATCATGTTTATTGCGATACAATTATTCATTTAAGTCAGAGAATAGTTGTTGTTCTGTTTACATGAATAAAACCTTCTATGGTCATACACCCAATGTAAATGGTTTATTGAATCTCGATCGTAGTGATACACATATTCATAATATTAATGCCAAAATATGCAAAGTTGATAATGATAGTGCAACATATTTGTGGCACTGCCATTTAGGTCATATTGGTGTAAAGCACATGAAGAAACTCCATACGGACGGACTTTTGGAATCACTTGATTATGAATCATTTGATACTTGCGAACCATGCCTCATGGGCAAGATGACTAAAACTCCATTCTTTGGAACAATGGAGCGAGCCAGTGACTTATTGGAAATAATGCATACCGATGTATGCGGTCCGATGAGTGTTGAGGCACGCGGCAGGTATCGTTATTTTTCTGATCTTCACAGATGATTTGAGTAGATATGGGTATATCTACTTAATGAAACACAAGTCTGAAACATTTGAAAAGTTCAAGGAATTTTAGAGTGAAGTGGAGAATCATCGTAACAAGAAAATAAAGTTTCTACGATCTGATCGTGGAGGTGAATATTTGAGTTACGAGTTTGGCCTTCATTTAAAAAAATGTGGAATAGTTTCACAACTCACGCCACCTGGAACACCACAGCGTAATGGTGTGTCTGAACATCATAACCGTACTTTATTAGATATGGTGTGTAATGGTGTGTCTGAACATCATAACCGTACTTTATTAGATATGGTGCAATCTATGATGTCTCTTACCGATTTACCACTATCGTTTTGGGGTTATGCATTAGAGACAGCTACGTTCACGTTAAATAGGGCACCGTCTAAATCCGTTGAGATGACACCGTATGAACTGTGGTTTGACAAGAAACCTAAGCTATTGTTTCTTAAAGTTTGGGGTTGCGGCACTTATGTCAAAAGGCTTCAGCCTGATAAGCTCAAACCCAAATTGGAGAAGTGCATCTTCATAGGATACCCTAAGGAAACAATTGGGTACACCTTCTACCATAGATCCGAAGGCAAGATCTTTGTTGCCGAGAATGGAACCTTTCTAGAGAAGGAGTTTCTCCCGAAAGAAGTGAGTGGGAGGAAAGTAGAACTTGATGAGGTAATTGTACCTTCTCTCAATTTGGAAAGTAGCACATCAGAGAAATTTGTTCCCGTGATGCCTACACCAACGAGAGAGGAAGCTAATGATGATGATCATGAAACTTCAGATCAAATTACTACTGGACCTCGTAGGTCGAACAGAGCATGTTCCGCACTAGAGTGGTATGGTAATCATGTCCTGGAAGTCATGTTACTAGACAATGACAAACCTACGAACTATGAAGAAGCTATGATGAGCCCAGATTCCAAGAGATGGCCTGAGGCCATGAAATCTGAGGTAGGATCCATGTATGAGAACAAAGTGTGGACTTTGGTGGACTTTCCCGATGATCGGCAAGCCATAGAGAATAAATGGATCTTCAAGAAGAAGACTAACGCTGATGGTAATGTTACTGTCTACAAAGCTCGACTTGTCACAAAAGCGTTTTCCGTAAGTTCGAGGGGTTGACTACAATGAGACTTTCTCACCTGTAGTGATGCTTGAGTCCGTCCGAATCATGTTAGCAATTTCCGCATTTTATAATTATGAAATCTGGCAAATGGATGTCAAAAATTGCATTCCTTAATGGATATTAAAGAAGAGTTTTATATGATGCAACCAGAAGTTTTTGTCGATCGTAAAGGTGCCAACAAAGTGTGCAAACTCCAGTGATCCATCTATGGACTAGTGCAAGCATCTCGTAGTTGGAATATCCGCTTTGATGAGATGATCAAAGCATATGGTTTTATACAGACTTTCGGTGAAGCCTGTATTTACAAGAAAGTGAGTGGGAGCTCTGTAGCATTTCTGATATTATATGTGGATGACATATTGTTGATTGGAAATGATATAGGTTTTCTGGATAGCATAAAAGGATACTTGAATAAGATTTTTTCAATGAAAGACCTCGGTGAAGCTGCTTATATATTAGGCATCAAGATCTATAAAGATAGATCAAGACGCTTGATAAGATTTTTCAATGAGTACATACCTTGACAAGATTTTGAAGGAGTTCAAATGGACCAGTCAAAGAAGGAGTTCTTGCCTGTATTGTAAGGTGTGAAGTTGAGTAAGACTCAAAGCCCGACCACAACATAAGAAAGAGAGAGAATGAAAGTCATTCCATATGCCTCGGCCATAAGTTCTATAAAGTATGCCATGCTGTGTACCAGACCTATTGTGTACCTTGCCATGAGTTTGGCGAGGGGGTACAATAGTGATCCAGGAGTAGATCACTGGACAGTCGTCAAAATTATCCTTAGAGGACTAAGGAAATATTTCTCGGTTATGGAGGTGATAAAGAGTTCGTCGTAAAGAGTTACGTCGATGCAAGCTTTGACACCGACCTGGATGACTCCGAGTCTCGATCTGGATACATATTGAAAGTGGGAGCAATTAGCTAGAGTAGCTCCATGCAGAGCATTGTGGACACAGAAATTTGCAAAATACATAGGGATCTGAATGTGACAGACCCGTTGACTAAACTTCTTTCACAAGCAAAACATTATCACACCTTAGTACTCTTTGGGTGTTAATCACATGGCGATGTGAACTAGATTATTGACTCTAGTAAACCCTTTGGGTGTTGGTCACATGGCGATGTGAACTATGGGTCTTAATCACATGACGATGTGAACTATTGGTGTTAAATCACGTGGTGATGTGACTAGATTATTGACTCTAGTGCAAGTGGGAGACTAAAGGAAATATGCCCTAGAGGCAATAATAAAGTTGTTATTTTATATTTCCTTATTCATGATAAATGTTTATTATTCATGCTAGAATTGTATTGATCAGAAACCTAAATACATGTGTGAATATATAGACAAACATTCTGTCCCTAGTGAGCCTCTACTTGACTAGCTCGTTGATCAAAGATGGTTAAGGTTTCCTAACAATGGACATGAGTTGTCATTTGATAACAGGATCACATCTTTAAGAGAGTGATGTGATGGAAAAGACCCATCCGTTAGCTTAGCATATTGATTGTTCAGTTTTATTGCTATTGATTTCTTCATGTCAAATACATATTCCTTCGACTATGAGATTATGCAACTCCCGGATACCGGAGGATTACCTTGTGTGGTATCAAACGTCACAACGTAACTGGGTGATTATAAAGATGCTCTACAGGTATCTCCGAAGGTGTTTGTTGGGTTGGCAGAAATCGAGATTAGGATTTTTCACTTCGAGTATCGGAGAGGTATCTCTGGGCCCTCTCGGTAAAGCACATCATAAGAAGCCTTGCAATCAAAGTGACTAATGAGTTAGTTACAAGATGATGTATTACGAATGAGTAAAGAGACTTGCCGGTAACGAGATTGAACTAGGTATGTGGATACCGACGATCGAATCTCGGGCAAGTAACATACCAATGGACAAAGGGAATAACGTATGTTGTCCTAACGGTTCGACCGATAAAGATCTTCGTAGAATATGTAGGAGCCAATATGAGCATCCAGGTTCCGCTTATTGGTTATTGACCAGAGAGGTGTCTCGGTCATGTCTACATAGTTCTCGAACCCGTAGGGTCCGCATGCTTAACATTCGATGACGATTTAGTATTATATCAGTTATGTTATTTGGTGACCGAATGTTGTTCGGAGTCCCGGATGAGATCACGGTCATGACTAGGAGTCTCGAAATGATCAAGAGGTAAAGATTGATATATAGTACGATGGTATTCGGACAGCGGAAGTGTTCCAGAGGGTACCGGGTACATATAGGGTCACCGAAAGGGGTTCCGGGCACCCCCGGCAAAGATATGGGCTTAATGGGCCAAGGAAGGGACACACCAGCCCACAAGGGGCCGGTGTGCTCCTCCACTAGGCCGGCTAACCCTAGGTAAAGGAAAGGGGGGAGGGCAAGTCCCTCCTTCCTTCCCCTCCTCAAGGGAGAAAGGAAAGGGGGGCGCCACCTCCCCTTCCTTCCGCTGGCGCCTATACAAGGAAGGGGGAGCGAACCAGGGCAGGAGCCCAAGTGGGATTCGACCCCACTTGGGGCGCCCCTTGGCCTCTCCCCTGTCCCTCCCACTTATATATATGAAGAGGGGTCACCTAGAACACACAACATCAATTGTTAGCCGTGTGCAGTGCCCCCCTCCACAGTTTACACACCCGATCATATTCTTGCGGTGCTTAGGCGAAGCCCCGTGCGGATCACTTCACCATCACCGTCACCACGCCGTCATGCTGACAGAACTCATCTACTTCCTTGACACCTTCTTGGATCAAGAGGACGAGGGATGTCATTGAGCTGAACGTGTGCAGAACTTGGAGGTGCCATACGTTTAGTGCTTGAACGGTCGGATCTAGAAGAAGTTCGACTACATCAACCGCGTTGTCAAAATGCTTCCGCTTTTGGTCTACGAGGGTATGTAGACATACTCTCCCCCTCATTGCTATGCATCTCCTAGATAGATCTTGCGTGACCATAGGATTTTTTTTTTAAATTGCATGCTACGTTTCCGAACAAAATCATATACAACTCTCCTTTAAGAAATTTATTAAGGAATGCAGTTTTAATGTCCATTTGCCAGATTTCATAATCATAAAAGGCGACAATTGCTAACATGATTTAGACAGACTTAAGCATCACTACGAGTGAGAATGTCTCAATGTAGTCAACTCCTTGAACTTTTCGAAAACCTTTCGCGACAAGTCGAGCTTTATAGATAGTAACATTACCATCAGCGTCAGTCTTCTTATTGAAGATCCATTTATTCTCTATGGCTCGCCAATCATCAGGCAAGTCCACCAAAGTCCACACTTTGTTCTCATACATGGATCCTATCTCAGATTTCATGGCCTCAAGCCATTTATCAGAATCTGGGCTCATCATAGCTTCTTCATAGTTCATTTGTTCGCCATGGTCTAGTAACATAACTTTCAGAACAGGATTACCGTAGCACTCTGGTGCAGAACATGCTATGTTCGACCTATGAGGTTCAGTAGTAACTTGATCGGAAGTTTCATGATCATCATGATTAGCTTCCTCTCCAATTGGTGTAGGCATCATGGGAACAGATTTCTTTGATGTACTACTTTCCAAATTGAGAGAAGGTACAATTACCTCATCCATTTCTACTTTCCTCCCGCTCACTTCTTTCGAGAGAAACTGCTTCTCTAGAAAGGTTCCATTCTTGTCAACAAAGATCTTGCATCCGGATCTGTGGTAGAACGTGCACCCAATTGTTTCCTCTGGGTATCCTATGAAGACACACTTCTCCGATTTGGGTTCGAGTTTATCAGGCTGAAGCCTTTTGACATAAGTGTCACAACCCCAAACTTTAAGAAATGACAGCTTAGGTTTCTTGCCAAACCACAGTTCATATGGTGTCGTCTCAATGGATTTAGACGGTGCCCTATTTAACGTGAATGCAGTTGTCTCTAATGCATAACCCCAAAACGATAGTGGTAAATCGGTAAGAGACATCATAGATCGCACCATATCTAATAAAGTATGGTTACGATGTTCGGACACACCATTACGTTGTGGTGTTCCAGGTGGCGTGAGTTGTGAAACTATTCCACATTGTTTTAAATGAAGGCCAAACTAGTAATTCAAATATTCGCCTCCGCGATCAGGTCGTAGAAACTGTATTCTCTTGTTACGATGATTCTCCACTTCACTCTGAAATTCTTTGAAGTTTTCAACTGTTTTAGACTTGTGTTTCATTAAGTAGATATACCCATATCAACTTAAATCATCTGTGAAGGTCAGAAAATAATGATACCCGCCGTGTGCGTCAACACTCATCGGACTGCATACATCGGTATGTATTATTTTCCAATAAGTCATTGGCTCACTCCATTATTCTAGAGAACGGAGTTTTAGTCATCTTGCCCATGAGGCATGGTTCGCAAGTATCAAATGATTCATAATCCAAAAGTCCATCTGCATGGAGTTTCTTCATGCGCTTTACACCAATATGACCTAAACGGCAGTGCCACAAATATGTTGCACTATCATTTTCAACTTTGCATCTTTTGGCATCAATATTATGAATATGTGTATCACCACAATAGAGATTCAACAGAAATATACCACTCTTCAAGGGTGCATGACCATAAAAGATATTACTCATATAAATAGAACAACCATTATTCTCTGATTTAAATGAATAACCGTGTCACACTAAACAAGATCCTGATATAATTTTCATGCTCAACGCTGGCACCAAATAACAATTATTCAGGTCTAAACCTATCCCGAAAGGTAGATGTAGAGGTAGTGTGCCGACGGCGATCACATCGACCTTGGAACCATTCCTAACGCGCATCGTCACCTCGTCCGTAGCCAATCTTCGTTTAACCTGTAGCTCCTGTTTCGAGTTACAAATATGAGCAACTGAACCAGTATCAAATACCCAGGCGCTACTACGAGCATTATTAAGGCACACGTCAATAACATGTATATCAAATATACCTTTGTTCATTTTGCCATCCTTCTTATCCGCCAAATACTTGGGGCAGTTCCGCTTCCAGTGACCAGTCCCTTTGCAGTAGAAGCACTCAGTTCCAGGCTTGGGTCCAGCTTTGGGCTTCTTCCCAGGAGTGGCAACTTGTTTGTCATTCTTATTGAAGTTCCCCTTATTTCCCTTGCCCTTTTTCTTGAAACTAGTGGTCTTGTTAACCATCAACACTTGATGCTCCTTCTTGATTTCTACATCTGCAGCTTTGAGCATTGCGAAGAGCTCGGGAATTGTCTTCTCCAACCCTTGCATATTATAGTTCATCACGAAGCCTTTGTAGCCTGGTGGTAGTGATTGAAGAACTCTGTCAATAACACTATCATCTGGAAGATTAACTCCCAGTTGAGTCAAGTGATTATGATATCGAAACATTTTGAGTATGTGTTCACTGATAGAACTGTTCTCCTCCATCTTACAGCTATAGAACTTGTTGGAGACTTCATATCTCTCAACTCGGGCATTTTCTTGAAATATTAACTTCAACTCTTGGAACATTTGATATGCTCCATGACGTCCAAAACGTCTTTGAAGTCCCGATTCTATGACGTAAAGCATGGCACACTGAACTATCGAGTAGTCATCAAATCAATCTTGCCAGATGTTTAAAACATCGCATCTGCTCCTGCATTAGTCCTTTCACCTAGCGGTGCATCAAGGACATAATTCTTCTGTGCAGCAATGAGGATAATCCTCAAGTTACGAACCCAGTCCGTGTAGTTGCTACCATCATCTTTCAACTTAGCTTTCTCTAGGAACGCATTAAAATTCAGGGGACGATAGTATGGGCCATTCATCTAGATATGCAAATACTATCAGGACTAAGTGCATGATAAATTAAGTTTAATTAATCAAATTACTTAAGAACTCCCACTTAGATAGACATCCCTCAAGTCATCTAAATGATACGTGATCCAAATCAACTCCGGTCATCACGTGAGATGGAGTAGTCATCAATGGTGAACATCTCTATGTTGATCATATCTACTATATGTTTCACGTTCGACCTTTCGGTCTCCAGTGTTCCGAGGCCATGCTAGTCTCGTCAAGTTTAACCCAAGTATTCCGCATGTGCAAAACTATCTTGCACCTGTTGTATGTGAACGTAGAGTCTACCACACCCGATCATCACGTGGTGTCTCAACACGACGAACTGTAGCAACGGTGCATACTCGGGGAGAACACTTTTACCTTGAAATTTAGTTAAGGGGTCATCTTATAATGCTACCACCGTACTAAGCAAAATAAGATGCATAAAAGATAAACATCACATGCAATCAAAATATGTGACATGATATGGCCATCATCATCTTGTGCTTTTGATCTCCATCTCCAAAGCATCGTCATGATCTCCATCATCACCAGCTCGACACCTTGATCTTCATCATTGCGTCATGGTCGTCTCGCCAACATTGCTTCTACAACTATCGCTAACGCATAGTGATAAAGTAAAGCAATTACATGTCATTTGCATTTCATACAATAAAGAGACAACCATAAGGCTCCTGACGGTTGTCGATAACTTTTACGAAACATGATCATCTCATACAATAACGTATATCACATCATGTCTTGACCATATCACATCACAACATGCCCTACAAAGACAAGTTAGATATCCTCTACTTTGTTGTTGCAAGTTTTACGTGGCTGCTAAGGGCTTCTAGCAAGAATCGTTCTTACCTACGCATCAAACCAAAACGGTGTTTCGTCAAGTTTGCTGTTTTAACCTTCTTCAAGGACTGGCCGCAGTCAAATTTGATTCAACTAATGTAGGAGAAATAGACACCCGCCAGCCACCTTTATGCAAAACTAGTTGCATGTATGTCGGTGGAACCGGTCTCATGTGTGTGGACATGTAAGGTTGGTCCGGGCCGCTTCATCCCACAATACCGCCAAATCAAAATAAGATGTTGGTGGTAAGCAGTATGACTATCACCACTGTCATGGATTTAACATGGCAGATGCCCTTGTGAAAGGACTTAGGTGTGGAGCCATCGCAACGTAGGTTAGCTTGAAGGGGTTGAATGGGACAAAAGACACAAAAGAGTTTACCTAGGTTCGTCCCCTCTCAATGAGGTAAAAGCCTACGTCCTACTTCTAGTTGTATTGGTGAGTTTTGATTACGCGGGAGCAAATACGCCTGACCTAGTTCTCGGTCTATTGTTTTCCTGATTAACCCGCCGTCGGGTCTCACCTTTATATACACAGGTCGAGACCCGGAGGCTTACAGAGTCCCGACCGGCTCACACAATGTAACCGGCTCGGTTTCTAACTAGTCATGCCTTACAGTGCAAGTCTTCATACGGCGGTTCATAGGCCCGAGTCTTGGGCTTTCACCAGGCCTGCCTCCATAAGCCGCCGTCTTCACACTTCTCCTTGGGCCTCCTTGGACCTTCTTCATATTAAACCGCCAACGGTGTAACCCGGCCCCTCCTGGGCGGGTCACACCTCGGAGCTATATCCCCAACATTAGGCCCCAGGTTGATTTGAACTTGTTCATATCAATCTTCACTGTTTAACTTAACAGATTGTGCATCAGTGTTGAATTTTATGCAGACCGCTATAACCCACCATGACGCCATATAAAGAGAATCATTATAACCCGCCATGACCTCATGTGCATTAATTCCTCACAAGACCCAGGATATCTCAGTGGATCTTTATCTTTAATGGGCTTCCTGAAAATCGAGGCACCCACATGGTTAACATAATCATTTTACCTCCTCGATTTCGGCGCATGCCATCTTATCATCTCCTTATAAATAGGGACATGGGGCCCTCTTTTTCACTTTTACCCCTGCCTCTGCCTCTTCTTCTTCCTCCCCGCGACGCCGGGCGCCACCGGAGCTCCGCTGCCCCTGTCGACAACGTCGCCTTGGCCGCTACATCAACCTGATTTTGACCAGAAAAACTGCAGCACCCCTCCGCCATCCATCAGCATCACCATGTACACATCTCCCTTTGCTTTCAATCTGGATTAGGGTTTCCCTAGTTCTTCAGTGTTCATCGTGCTTGCCCGTAGTTCATGTGCCATGCTGCTTAGTCGAGCCCAGACGCGATGCTGAAGTCATGCTTCAATTACTTTAGTATCTGCTATCAACCATAGATCTATTCCCTTTTGTTGAGATTCACTCCCCAACATAGTAGTTCGTCCTTAGTGTTTTAGGTTTAACAATTTCTGCCTGTTTTTCAAATTGTCGTAGATCCAAAATTATAAGCAGAACTTGTGAAACTTGTTTGTCTAGCACTACCAGGCATGTTAACAATGACTAAGACAATCACCTCATGTGATTGAGTCACCTCTACTGTTACGGAGAAAACTCTTAATGAATATGTTCAAGTGGGCATCTTATTAGCCAAAGATGTTATCCACTGGCGGGTTCCAGGGACAGAAGTTAGATCTCAACCAAAGGAAGGTGAAGTTGTAGTTTTTGCTGACCATATGATATGTGGTTTCTCACCGCCCGGCTCAAAATTCTTTCGCGATGTACTACACTTTTTTCAAATTCACCCCCAAGACGTCGGACCCAACTCCGTTTCCAACATCCGCCATTTTCAAGTTTTCTGTGAAGTGTACCTTCAAGAAGAGGCCAGCGTCGACCTTTTCAGAGAGTACTATTATTTGAACCGCTAGACCGAGTTTACAGACGGGCCCAACCTAGAACTTGGTGGAATTTCAATTCGAAAGCGAAGAGATGCTATCTTCCCCGCATCCGCACTTCCCAGTCACCCAGTGGCGGAGCCAGGATTTGGAGCAAGCCCTGGGACTAATTTGTTTTTTTGCCGCGAGGTAAAAACTTAATATCCATAAGGCTATAGCTACCACAAATGCCTCTAAAAAAAGCTACCACAAAAGATACCCATATAAAATATGGCTAAATTGCACAGATAATTTATAATTTAAACTCAATGCTTGACATACAACAACATAGATAAAAACATGACAAAAACTACAAAAAAAAGGGTATGTGATACAAAAGATTACCAAATCAATAATATGCTTCATAGTGTCTCCCGTAACCTCATCAAGGGTGGAATAAGAGCAACACCTTCAAGACATCAAAAGGAAAATTTCATAAGAGAAGGCATAAACATGAAGTGCAACAATTATCATTGATACAGATCTGAAATGATAGGTGTAGAAACTCTCTTGTAGACATTGGTGAAAAAAATCTCTTCATCTTCTTTTTCTACAATATATAAATTGCAACTCACAATTACATCAATTTGTGTTCAACAATAGCATGGATACTTGGGATACATCACTGAATACACACATAGATTATTTCTAGTTCAAAACGTCAGCCATAAGCAGCGGCAGTCAAGCAGGCAGTAGACCAAAGACGATCATGCGCGCGGTGGCTAGGAGCAGCGCGGGCGAACAAAGAGCAGCGGAGCAGGGACTGAACAGGAGAGTGGTGGCCGGTAGTAGTTCGTCAGGGCCTGCCTGGGAAAGTAGGGGGTTGGGCGACAGCCTGGACGAGGAGTTGAGGATGACGGCGGCCAGTAGAGGCGGCGGCGCGAGCGCTGGATCAAGTCGCCGAGCGTCTCGTGTGCGTGTGTCCTGCACGCGAATTAGGTCGTGGGGTGGGTTGTGCTCGTGCGTGCATGGAAGGTGGATCGCTGGTGGGCTGGTGGGAACTGATTTTTGGTGAGCCAGCCAATCAGGCTTTGGGCCTCCTTCCTTTTACCGGGCTGCACCCCGGGCAAACCTATATACGTAATAGCTTGATATTTTTTCCATGCCCCGGGCCTGGGCCCTGGGTGCCCGGGACCCAGCTCCACCCCTGCAGTCACCCTAAAGACTGGAACCAGACCTGGTTTTATTGTCGAGACACATCTCCATCTGGCGAAAATCCTCTGTCGGGTTTCCGCGACTGCCGGCTTAGCCCAAAACATCCACTTCTAGATCGGATCAGCACTGCTGAACGAGCTAAGTATATGCCTACCTTTTCAAAGGTAAGAACCTTGCTAGCTAACAGATTAATCGGAGTTGATTTGGTCTAATGTTGGGTCGCCTGGAGGATTATACCTTTGAGCCGCCGGCCCGGCTTAATGTGTGAATACACTGGTGATGTCAAAGATCCACAACGTCATTGTCAAATGCATTTGGAAGACAAAGAGATCAATGCTCGGGGAAAGCTTAGAAAACTATAGTAAAGCGGGGTTGAATCCCTTCTGCACCCTTAACCCGGCTCGAGCTATAAGTATTTCAAGCCATTTTTAGTTTATTCATTACTCTCATAGATTGCATTCTCCTTATCATGACTTGCTTTCTTCGGGCCGATTCTCCTTTTTGGAGCAAGAAACTATAGGATAAGCCAGCCAAAAAGGCCAGGGCAAAAACCAAGGCTTCAAGGAAAACTAAGAAGAAAACAGACGTAACTGAGCTATTCGGCCTGGATGATGAGTCGGAGGTAGAACTCGATTCTCTTGGCTCCTTTTTTATGTATCTTATTAATGTTGGTTCCTCTCAGGATGATATGGAGACCAACCAGGCAGACGTTGAAGAGGTAAGTATCATTTCCTCCGACACAGAGCTCTTGCCAAGATAGAAAGTTCGGCAAGTGACCTGGAAAGTAAGGTTTTCTCGCCCTTTAGCTTACTTGGATCCCAACTTTATTTTGAAGAAGGAACAACATGAAGCCTGACACACAACCCGGAACAGCGGAGGCGGAGAACTTTCTTCTAGTTTACCCAACACGCCAGCCCCTCGCAAACGCTGGAAAGAGGTGCCTCAGAGTTCAATCCTCTTATTTCCAAAGGCGGGCGAGGGAGTCCTGGATTAGGGGGTCCTCGGACAGCCAGACTATATGCTTATGCCGGACTGTTGGACTATGAAGATACAAGATTGAAGACTTCGTCCCATGTCCGGGTGGGACTCTCCTTTGCGTGGAAGGCAAGCTTAGCAATTCGGATATGTAGATTCCCTTCTCTGTAACCGACTCTGTGTAACCCTAGCCCCCTCCAGTGTCTATATAAACCGGAGGGTTTAGTCCGTAGGACAACAACGATCAGAATCATAGGTTACCTTCTATGGTTTAGCCTCTACGATCTCGTGGTAGATCAACTCTTGTAATACTCATATCATCAAGATCAATCAAGCAGGAAGTAGGGTATTACCTCCATAGAGAGGGCCCGGACCTGGGTAAACATCGTGTCCCCCGCCTCCTGTTACCATTAGCCTTAGACGTACAGTTCGGGACCCCCTACCCAAGATCCGCCGGTTTTGACACCGACATTGGTGCTTTCATTGAGAATTCCCTTTGTCCATCGGTATGTTACTTGCCCAAGGTATCCCTATGTTGGGGAACGTAGCAGAAATTCAAAATTTTCCTACGTGTCACCAAGATCTATCTAAGGAGAAACCAGCAACGAGGGGAAGGAGAGTGCATCTACATACCCTTATAGATTGCTAAGTGGAAGCGTTCAAGAGAACGGGGTTGAAGGAGTCGTACTCGTCATGATCCAAATCACCGATGACCTAGTGCCGAACGGACAGCACCTCCGTGTTCAACACACGTACGGAGCGGATGACGTCTCCTCCTTCTTGATCCAGCAAGGGGGAAGGAGAGGTTGATGATGATCCAGCAGCACGACGGCGTGGTGGTGGATGCAGCAGAACTCCGGCAGGGCTTCGCTAAGCGACTACGGGAGGAGGAGGAGGTGTAGTAGGAAGGGGAGGCGCCAAGGGCTTTAGGGTGCGGCCACCCCTCCATCCCCTCCCTTTATATAGGTGCAAGAGAGGGGGGAGGGCGCAGCCTTGCCCCTTCCTCCAAGGAAGGGGTGCGGCCAAGAGGGGGGGAGGAGTCCATCCTCCCCAAGGCACCTCGGAGGTGCCTTCCCCTCTTAGGACTCTCCCCTCCCCAAGTCTCCTTGGCGCATGGGCCTTTTGGGGCTGGTGCACTTGGCCCATATAGGCCAAGGTGCACCCCCACAGCCCATGTGCCCCCCCGGGGCAGGTGGACCCCCCCCCCCCGGGTGGACCCTCGGACCCCTTTCGGCACTCCCGGTACAATACCGATAAAGTGCAAAACTTTTCCGGCGACCAAAATAAGACTTCCTATATATAAATCTTTACCTCCGGACCATTCCGGAACTCCTCGTGACATCCAGGATCTCATCCGAGACTCCGAACAACATTCGGTTTGCTGCATACTCATATTCATACAACCCTAGCGTCACCGAACCTTAAGTGTGTAGACCCTACGGGTTCAGGAGACATGCAGACATGACCGAAACGTTCTCCGGTCAATAACCAACAGCGGGATCTGGATACCCATGTTGGCTCCCACATGTTCCACGATGATCTCATCGAATGAACCACGATGTCAAGGACTCAATCGATCCCGTATACAATTCCCTTTGTCTAGCGGCATTGTACTTGCCCGAGATTTGATCGTCGGTATCCCGATACCTTATTCAATCTCGTTGCCGGCAAGTCTCTTTACTCGTTCCGTAACACATCATCCCGTGATCAATGCCTTGGTCACATTGTGCACATTATGATGATGTCCTACCGAGTGGGCCCAGAGATACCTCTCCGTTTACACGGAGTGACAAATCCCAGTCTCGATTCGTGCCAACCCAACAGACACTTTCGGAGATACCTGTAATGCACCTTTATAGCCACCTAGTTACGTTGTGACGTTTGGTACACCCAAAGCATTCCTACGGTATCCGGGAGTTGCACAATCTCATGGTCTAAGGAAAAGATACTTGACATTAGAAAAGCTTTAGCATACGAACTACACGATCTTTGTGCTAGGCTTAGGATTGGGTCTTGTCCATCACATCATTCTGCCAATGATGTGATCCCATTATCAACGACATCCAATGTCCATGGTCAGGAAATCATGACCATCTATTGATAAACGAGCTAGTTAACTAGAGGCTTACTAGGGACATGGTGTTGTCTATGTACCCACACATGCATCTGAGTTTCCTATCAATACAATTATAGCATGGATAATAAACGATTACCATGAACAAGGAAATATAATAATAACTAATTTATTATTGCCTCTAGGGCATATTTCCAACAGTCTCCCACTTGCACTAGAGTCAATAATCTAGTTCACAATGCCATGTGATTAACATTGATAGGTCGCATCGCCATGTGACCAACATCCAAAGAGTTTACTAGTGTCACTAAACTAGTTCACATCATCATGTGATAAAGACTCAACGAGTTCTGGGGTTTGATCATTTTTTGCTTGTGAGAGAGGTTTTAGTCAACGGATCTGAACCTTTCAGATCCATGTGTGCTTTGCAAATTTCTAGGTCATATTGTAAACGCTGCTTCCACGCTCCACTTGGAGCTATTCCAAATGGTTGCTCCACTATACGTATCCGGTTTGCTACTCAGAGTCACTCGGATAGGTGTTAAAGCTTGCATCGACGTAACCCTTTACGCCGAACTCTTTATCACCTCCATAATCGAGAAACATGTCCTTATTTACTCCAAGGACAATTTTGACCGCTGTCCAATGATCCATTCCTGGATCATTCTTGTACCCCTTGACTGACTCATGGCAAGGCACACTTTCGGTGCGGTACACATCATAGCATACTGTAGAGCCTACGTCTAAGGCATAGGGGATGACCTTTGTCCTTTCTCTCTTTTCTGCCGTGGTCGAGCTTTAACTCTTAACTTCATACCTTACAACTCAGGCAAGAACTCCTTCTTTGACTGATCCATCTTGAACACCTTCAAGATTATGTCAAGGTATGTGCTCATTTGAAAGTACCATTAAGTGGTTTTGATCTATCCTCATAGATCTTGATGCTCAATGTTTAAGTAGCTTAATCCAGGTTTTCACTTGAAAAAACACTTTTCAAATAACCCTATATGCTTTACAGAAAATTCTACATCATTTCTGATCATCAATATGTCAACGACATATACTCATCAGAAATTCTATAGTGCTCCCACTCACTTCTTTGGAAATACAAGTTTCTCACAAACTTTGTATAAACCCAAAATCTTTGATCATATCATCAAAGCGTATATTCCAACTCCGAGATGCTTACTCCAGTCCTTAGAAGGATCGCTGGAGCCAGCATACCTTTTAGCATCCTTAGGATCGAAAAAAACTTTCTGATTGTATCACATACAACCTTTCCTTACAAAACTGGTAAGGAAACTCGTTTTGACATCCATCTGCCAGATTTCATAAATGCAGCTAATGCTAACATGATTCCGACGGATTTAAGCATCGCTACGGATGAGAAAATCTCATCGTAGTCAACTCCTTGAACTTGTGAAAAACTCTTTGCCACAAGTCGAGCTTCATAGACGGTGACATTACCGTCCACGTCCGTCTTCTTCTTAAAGATCCATTTATCTCAATGGCTTGCCGATCAACGGGCAAGTCCACCAAAGTCCATGCTTTGTTCTGATACATGGATCCTATCTCGGATTTCATGGCTTTTAACCATTTGTTGGAATCCGGGCCCACCATCGCTTCTCCATAGCTCGTAGGTTCATTGTTGTCTAGCAACATGACCTTCAAGACATGATTACTGTACCACTCTGAAGTAGTACGCATCCTTGTCACCCCACGAGGTACGGTAGTGACTTGATCCGAAACTTCATGTTCACTATCATAAGCTTCTACTTCAATTGGTGTAGGCGCCACAGGAACAACTTCCTGTGCCCTGCTGCACACTAGTTGAAGTGATGGTTCAATAACCTCATCAAGTCTCCACCATTCTCCCACTCAATTCTTTCGAGACAAACCTTTCCTCGAGAAAGGACCCGATTCAAGAAACAATCCCTATTGCTTTCAGATCTGAATTAGGAGGTATACCCAACTGTTTTGGGTGTCCTATGAAGATGCATTTTATCCGCTTTGGGTTCGAGCTTATCAACCTGAAACTTTTTCACATAAGCGTCGCAGCCCCAAACTTTTAAGAAACGACAACTTAGGTTTCTCCAAACCATAGTTCAAACGGTGTCGTCTCAATGGAATTACGTGGTGCCCTATTTTAAAGTGAATGCAGTTGTCTCTAATGCCTAACCCATGAACGATAGTGGTAATTCGATAAGAGACATCATGGTACGCACCATATCCAATAGGGTGCAACAATGAAGTTCGGACACACCATCACACTATGGTGTTCCAGGCGGTATTAATTGTGAAACAATTTCCACAATGTCTTAATTGCATGCCAAAGCTCGTAACTCAGATACTCATCTCTATGATCATATCATAGACATTTTATCCTCTTGTCACGATGATCTTCAACTTCACTCTGAAATTACTTGAACCATTCAATAATTCAGACTTGTGTTTCATCAAGTAAATATACTTAGTATCTACTCAAATCATCTGTGAAGTAAGAACATAACGATATCCACTGCGTGCCTTAGCACTTATTGGACTGCACACATCAAAATGTATTACTTCCAACAAGTTACTATCTTGTTCCATCTTACTGAAAACGAGGCTTTTCAGTCATCTTGCCCATGTGGTATGATTTGCATATCTCAAGTGATTCAAAATCAAGTGAGTCCAAACGATCCATCTGCATGGAGTTTCTTCATGCGTATACACCTATAGACATGGTTTGCATGTCTCAAATTTTTCAAAAACGAGTGAGTCCAAAGATCCATCAACATGGAGCTTCTTCATGTGTATTATACCAATATGACTTACATGGCAGTGCCACAAGTAAGTGGTACTATCATTACTATCTTATATCTTTTGGCATGAAAATGTGTATCACTACGATCGAGATTCAATAAACCATTCCTTTAGTTGCAAGACCATTGAAGGTATTATTCAAATAAATAGAGTAACCATTATTCTCCTTAAATGAATAACCGTATTGCGATGGACATAATCCAATCATGTCTGTGCTCAACGCAAACACCAAATGACAATTATTCAGGTTTAATACTAATCTTGATGGTAGAGGGAGCGGGCGATGTTTGATCACATCAACCTTGGAAAGACTTCCAACACACATCGTCATCTCACCTTTAGCTAGTCTCCGTTTATTCCGTAGCTCTTTATTTCAAGTTACTAACACTTAGCAACCGAACCGGTATCTAATACCCTGGTGCTACTAGGAGTACTAGTAAAGTACACATTAACACAATGTATATCCAATATACTTCTATCGACCTTGCCAGCCTTCTCATCTACCAAGTATCTAGGGTAATTCTGCTCCAGTGGTTGTTCCCCTTATTACAGAAGCACTCAGTCTTGGGTTAAGGTTCAACCTTGGGTTTCTTCACTGGAGCAGCAGCTGATTTGCCATTTCATGAAGTATCCCTTCTTGCCCTTGCCCTTCTTGAAACTAGTGGTTTCACCAACCATCAACAATTGATGCTCCTTCTTGATTTCTACTTTCGCGGTGTCAGACATCGCGAATATCTCAAGGATCATCATATCTATCCCTGATAGGTTATAGTTCATCACGAAGCTCTAGCAGCTTGGTGGCAATGACTTTGGAGAAACATCACTATCTCATCTGGAAGATCAACTCCCACTCGATTCAAGTGATTGTTGCACTCAGACAATCTGAGCACAAGCTCAACGATTGAGCTTTTCTCCCTTAGTTTGCAGGCTAAGAAAATCGTCGGAGGTCTTATACCTCTTGACGTGGGCACGAGCCTGAAATCCCAATTTCAGCCCTCGAAACATCACATATGTTCCGCGACGTTTCGAAAACGTCTTTGATGCCTCAACTCTAAACCATTAACTGAACTATCACATAGTTATCAAAACGTGTATGTCCGATGTTCGCAACATCCACAGACGATGTTTGGGGTTCAGCACACTGAGCGGTGCATTAAGGACATAAGCTTTCTACTGTCCGCATAATTGCTACTATCAACTTTCAACTATATTTTCTCTAGGAACATATCTAAACATTGGAACTAAAGCGCGAGCTTACGACATAATTTGCAAAGGTCTTTTGACTATGTTCAGGATAATTAAGTTCATCTCATGAACTCCCACTCAGATAGACATCCCTCTAGTCATCTAAGTGATTACATGATCCGAGTCAACTAGGCCGTGTCCGATCATCATCTGAGACGGACTAGTCATCATCGGTGAACATCTTCATGTTGATCGTATCTACTATACAACTCATGCTCGACCTTTCGGTCTCGTGTGTTCCGAGGCCATGTCTGTACATTCTAGGCTCGTCAAGTTAACCTAAGTGTTTCGCGTGTGTAAATCTGGCTTACACCCGTTGTATGTGAACGTAAGAATCTATCACACCCGATCATCACGTGGTGCTTCGAAACGACGAACTTTCGCAACGTGCACAGTTAGGGGGAACACTTTCTTGAAATTTTAATAAGGGATCATCTTATTTACTACCGTCGTTCTAAGCAAACAAGATGCATAAACATGATAAACATCACATGCAATCAAATAGTGACATGATATGGCCAATATCATTTTGCTCCTTTTGATCTCCATCTTCGGGGCTCCATGATCATCATCGTCACCGGCATGACACCATGATCTCCATCATCATGATCTCCATCATCATGTCTTCATGAAGTTGTCTTGCCAACTTATTACTTCTACTACTATGGCTACCGGTTAGCAGTAAAGTAAAGTAATTACATGGCGTTGTTCAATGACACGCAGGTCATACAATAAATAAAGACAACTCCTATGGCTCCTGCCGGTTATCATACTCATCGA
The DNA here is from genome assembly GCF_002162155.2 of Triticum dicoccoides. NCBI lineage: Eukaryota > Viridiplantae > Streptophyta > Magnoliopsida > Poales > Poaceae > Triticum > Triticum dicoccoides. Next base: position 412,898,993 of record NC_041385.1, read on the forward strand.
CATGCAAGTCGTGATTCCTATTACAAGAACATGATCAATCTCATACATCACATATCATTCATCACATTCTTCTTGGCCATACCACATCACATAGCATACCCTGCAAAAACAAGTTAGACGTCCTCTAATTGTTGTTTGCATGTTTTACGTGGGTGCTATGGGTTTCTAGCAAGAACGTTTCTTACCTACGCAAAACCACAACGTGATATGCCAATTGCTATTTACCCTTCATAAGGACCCTTTTCATCGAATCCGTTCCGACTAAAGTGGGAGAGACTGGCACCCGCTAGCCACCTTATGCACCAAGTGCATGTCAGTCGGTGGAACTTGTCTCACGTAAGAGTACGTGTAAGGTCGGTCCGGGCCGCTTCATCCCACAATATCGTCGAAACAAGATTGGACTAGTAATGGTAAGCATATTGAACAAAATCAACGCCCACAACTACTTTGTGTTCTACTCGTGCAAAGAATCTACGCAATAGACCTAGCTCATGATGCCACTATTGGGGAACGTAGCAGAAATTCAAAATTTTCCTACGTGTCACCAAGATCTATCTAAGGAGAAACCAACAACGAGGGGAAGGAGAGTGCATCTACATACCCTTGTAGATCGCTAAGCGGAAGCGTTCAAGAGAACGGGGTTGAAGGAGTCGTACTCGTCGTGATCCAAATCACCGATGACCTAGTGCCAAACGGACAGCACCTCCGCGTTCAACACATGTACGGAGCGGATGACGTCTCCTCCTTCTTGATCCAGCAAGGGGGAAGGAGAGGTTGATGATGATCCAGCAGCACGACAGCGTGGTGGTGGATGCAGCAGAACTCGGGCAGGGCTTCGCTAAGCGACTACGGGAGGAGGAGGAGGTGTAGCAGGAAGGGGAGGCGCCAAGGGCTTCAGGGTGCGGCCACCCCTCCCTCCCCTCCCTTTATATAGGTGCAAGAGAGGGGGAGGGCGCAACCTTGCCCCTTCCTCCAAGGAAGGGGTGCGGCCAAGAGGGGGGGAGGAGTCCATCCTCCCCAAGGCACCTCGGAGGTGCCTTCCCCTCTTAGGACTCTCCCCTCCCCAAGTCTCCTTGGCGCATGGGCCTCTTGGGGCTGGTGCCCTTGGCCCATATAGGACAAGGCGCACCCCCACAGCCCATGTGCCCCCCCGGGGCAGGTGGACCCCCCGGTGGACCCCCGGACCCCTTTCGGCACTCCTGGTACAATACCGATAAAGTGCGAAACTTTTCCGGCGACCAAAATAAGACTTCCTATATATAAATCTTTACCTCCGGACCATTCCGGAACTCCTCGTGATGTCCGGGGTCTCATCCGGGACTCCGAACAACATTCGGTTTGCTGCATACTCATATTCATACAACCCTAGCGTCACCGAACCTTAAGTGTGTAGACCCTACGGGTTCGGGAGACATGCAGACATGACCGAGACGTTCTCCGGTCAATAACCAATAGCGGGATCTGGATACCCATGTTGGCTCCCACATGTTCCACGATGATCTCATCGGATGAACCACGATGTCAAGGACTCAATCGATCCCGTATACAATTCCCTTTGTCTAGCGGCATTGTACTTGCCCGAGATTCGATCGTCGGTATCCCGATACCTTGTTCAATCTCGTTACCGGCAAGTCTCTTTACTCGTTCCATAACACATCATCCCGTGATCAACCCCTTGGTAACATTGTGCACATTATGATGATGTCCTACCGAGTGGGCCCAGAGATACCTCTCCGTTTACACGGAGTGACAAATCCCAGTCTCGATTCGTGCCAACCCAACAGACACTTTCGGAGATACCTGTAATGCACCTTTATAGCCACCCAGTTACGTTGTGACGTTTGGTACACCCAAAGCATTCCTACGGTATCCGGGAGTTGCACAATCTCATGGTCTAAGGAAAAGATACTTGACATTAGAAAAGCTTTAGCATACGAACTACACGATCTTTGTGCTAGGCTTAGGATTGGGTCTTGTCCATCACATCATTCCACCAATGATGTGATCCCGTTATCAACGACATCCAATGTCCATGGTCAGGAAATCATGACCATCTATTGATAAACGAGCTAGTTAACTAGAGGCTTACTAGGGACATGGTGTTGTCTATGTACCCACACATGTATCTGAGTTTCCTATCAATACAATTATAGCATGGATAATAAACGATTATCATGAACAAGGAAATATAATAATAACTAATTTATTATTGTCTCTAGGGCATATTTCCAACACCCTATACCTTGTTCAATCTCGTTACCGCAAGTCTCTTTACTCATTCTGTAACACATGATCCCGTGACTAACTCCTTAGTCACAATGAGCTCATTATGATGATGCATTACTGAGTGGGCCCAGAGATACCTCTCCATCATACGGAGTGACAAATCCCAGTCTCGATTCGTGCCAACCCAACAGACACTTTCGGAGATACCTGTAGTGCACCTTTATAGTCACCCAGTTACGCTGTGACGTTTGATACACCTAAAGCATTCTTACAGCATCCGGGAGTTGCACAATCTCATGGTCTAAGGAAATGCTACTTGACTAGCTCTAGCAAACGAACTACTCGATCTTTTGCTGTGCTTAGGACTGGGTCTTGTCCATCACATCATTCTCCTAATGATGTGATCCCGTTATCAATGACATCCAATGTCCATGGTCAGGAAACCACAACCATCTATTGATCAACGAGCTAGTCAACTAGAGGCTCACTATGTACATGTTGTGGTCTATGTATTCACACATGTATTATGGTTTTCGATTAATACAATTATATCATGAATAGACAATTATCATGAACAAGGAAATATAATAATAACCATTTTATTATTTCCTCTAGGGCATATTTCCAACATTTCCCACCAACAAAAATGACTAAGAGTTCCCAACACTTTCCATGCTAGATATATCATAGGCGGTTCCCAAACAGAAAATAAAGTTTATTCCTTTATCCACCATACTTTCATTTCCCATGTCTAACCGTATCCACGGGTGCCTTCTATACCAACACTTTCCAAGGAATTTATTATTTGACAACATAAAGTAAATTCATTTTTCATTTCGGGACTAGGCATCCCTAATACCTTTGCCTTACTCTCGTGCAATGACAAGTGAATAAACACTCATCGTGAGAATAACACATCTAGCATGGAAAATATTACCCACCCTCACCGCCTCGCGAGTGGTACGAACACACAAAAGTGAAGTTTATTTTGAAAATTAGAGATGGCACATACAAATTTTCTTAGAACGGCAAAAGAATGCCGCATATAGGTAGATATAGTGGAATCATATGGCAAAACTGGTTTAAAGGGTTTTGGATGCACAAGTAGTGATCATACATAGTGCAAAATGAAGGCTAGCAAAAGATTGAGAAGCGACCAAGAAAGAAACGAACAATCTCATAAGCGAGTATTAAACATAATTAACACCGAATAATGCACCACAAGTAGGATATAATTTCATTGCATAATTATTGACTTTCATGCTTACATAGGGAATCACAAACCTTAACACCAATATTCTTAGTAAAGCACAATTACTCACCAATATGACTCACATATCACATCATCATATCTCAAAATTATTACAAGGAATCAAGTTTATTTTGTCCAATGATCGTCATGAAAGTTTTTATTATATCGTTCTTGGATATCTATCACTTTGGGACTAATTTTCATGTGTTGCTTTTGATAAGCTCAAACAAATATAAGTGAAGATCACGAGCATAATATTTCTGTCTCTCAAATTAATTTATGTGAAGTAAGAGAGAATTTCTTTAAAAAATTACTAACTCTCAAATAAATTTAAGTGAAGCATGAGAGATTTTCTTCAAAAATAACAAAGCACATCATGCTCAAAAAGATATAAGTGAAGCTCTAGAGCAATTCCATAGCTCATAAAAATTTAAGTGAAGCATAGAGAGCAATTCTAACAAGTCATGGCATCATTTTGGCTCTTTCAAACAAGTGTGTACAGCAAGGATTCATGACTCAAAACAAAAAACAAAACAAGAAAAGACTCATATCATACAAGCGCTCCAAGCAAAGTTCATAGTATGTGACGAATAAAAATATAACCTCGAGTAAAATACCGATGGTCGTTAGAAGAAAGAGGGGATGCCACTCAGGGCATCCCCAAGCTTAGTTGCTTACTTCTCTTTGGATAATATCTTGGGATTCCATGGGCATCCCCAAGCTTAGGATCTTCTTACTCCTTATTCCTTCATCCATCCTAACATCCCAAAACTTGAAAACTTCAATCACACAAAACTCAACAAAACCTTCATGAGATCCGTTAGTATAAAAAACAAATCACTACTATAAGTACTATAGCAAACCAAATCATATTTTATTATTGCATTATATCTACTGCATTGCAACTTTTCTATGGCAAAAACTCATTAAAGAAAACCATAGTATCATCAAAACAAGCACACAACGCAAAGAAAACAGAATCTGTCAAAAACAGAATAGTCTGTAGCAATCTGGATATTTCGAATACTTCTGTAACTCCAAAAATTCTGAAACATTAGGACCACGTGAACTATTTGTATCATAATATTCTCCAAAAAGAATTTGTATTTTATCATGCTTCTGTTAAAAATGAGAATTATTTTTGTGAGCTCAAAAGTTTCTGTTTTTTAGCAAGATCAAATCTACCATCACCCAACATGATCCTAAAGGCTTTGCTTGGCACAAACACTAATTAAAACACAAAAAAACACAATCATAACAGTAGCATAATTGTGAAAACACTCAAGAAGAAAATAAAAAATAAAAAATAAATTTTATTCATTGGGTTACCTCACAACAAGCGCTATATCGTTTCACGCCCCTAGCTAGGCATAAAGCAAGGATCTAAGTGTTGTCATCTTTGTTTCAAGATCCATAAGATGTCCTCGTGGTTGATTCATATGGTGGCCTAATTCTTATTCTAGGGAAGTGTTCCATACCCTTCCTTGGTGGAAATTGAAATTTAATATTGCCTTCTTTCATATCAATCACGACACCAATAGTGCGTAAAAACGGTCTACCAAGAATAATCAAGACGGATTGCAATCAGTAACAAGAATAATAAAATCTATGGGCACATAATTCCTATTTGCAATAATAAGAACATCTTAATTCTTCCCATAGGCTTTTTAATAGTAGAATCCGCCAAGTGCAAATTTAAAGAACATTCTTCAATATCGATAAGACCAAGCACATCACATAAAGATTTCGGAATTGTAGAAACACTAGCACCCAAGTCACATAAAGCAAAACACTCATAATTTTCAATCTTTACTTTGATAGTAGGTTCCATTCATCATGTAACTTTCTAGGAATTGAACTTCTAATTCCAACTTTTCTTCTAAAGCTTTCATCATAGCATCGATAATATGTTTAGTAAAAGCTTTATTTTGTTCATAAGCATGGGGTGAATTTATCATGGATTGCAACAAAGAAATACAATCAATCAACGAGCAACTATCATAATTAAAGTCTTTGTAATCCAAAAGAGTGGGCACATCACTAGTTAAAGTCCTGACCTCTTCAAACCCACTTTTATCAATGTTCTCAACAAGATTTTCACCCTCCGAATTATTGGGATTCCTTCTAGCTAAAGTTGACTCTTCTCCAGTCCCTTTATCATCAATCTTAATTTTACTAAACAAGGAATCAATAGAATAAACACCAATCACTTTAAGATCTTTATCATTTTTATCTTCTCGCGGGATTGGTTTAGCAGCCATTTGATTTACTAGGGTAGAATGTGCATAGGATATTTTTCCTAACAAACTTTCAGCGAAAGCATACTTAGATTGGAGATTGCAAAATTCTCTACTAATATCATCAAGTTGTTTTTTATGGCATCTAGCACAACGGAGTGCTCCTTGAGTTCTTCGGTAAAATACTTATTATGCTCAAATTGTGTAGTCATATATTCCTTAGTACTTTTCTCAATTTCAAGCAAAATATTGGGGTAAGGAACATCATAATATTTTCTTTGAGGCAACATGACTACACAAACAGGAACGCACACAAAAACAGATCTGACAAGAAAACGGGGAACCAAAAAAAGGGGGAATAAAACGACAAATTTTTGTGAAGTGGGGGAGAGGAAAACGAGAGACAAATGGCAAATAATGTAAATTGCGAGGAGATAAGATTTGTCATTAGGAACCTGGTACATGTTAATGATGTCTCCCGGGCAACGGCGCCAGAAATTCCTTTTGATGTGTGCTAGAACTACGTCGGTATTTCCCTAAAGAGGAAGGGATGATGCAGCACATCAACGGTAGGTATTTCCCTCGGTGATGATACCAAGGTTATCAAACTAGTAGGAGAACCAAGCAACACTACGTAAACAACACCTGCACACAAATAACAAATACTCGCAACCCGGCGTGTTAAAGGGGTTGTCAATCCCTTTCGGGCAATGGCGCCAGAAATTGGCAAGTGGACATGAGAAAGTTGTAATAAATTGATAGATCGAACGCCAAATAAAATAAAGTGTAGGAAGGTATTTTTGTATTTTTGGTTTAATAGATCTGAAAATAAAAGCAAAGGAAAATAGTTCACAACGGCAAATATAATAAAGAAGAGACCCAGGGCCGTAGATTTCACTAGTGGCTTCTCTCGAGAAAAATAGCAAACGGTGGGTAAACAAATTACTGTTCCGCAATCGATATAACTTCAAATATTCATGACGATATCCAGGCAATGATCATTATATAGGCATCGCGTCCAAGATTAGTAGACCCGACTCCTGCCTGCATCTACTACTATTACTCCACACATCGACTGCTATCCAGCATGCATCTAGTGTATTAAGTTCATGGAGAAACGGAGTAATGCAATAAGAACGATGACATGATGTAGACAAGATCTATTTATGTAGAAATAGACCCCATCTTGTTATCCTTAATAGCAACAATACATACATGTCGGTTCCCTTTCTATCACTGGGATCAAGCACCGTAAAATCAAACCCATCACAAAGCACCTCTTCCCATTGCAAGATTAATAGATCAAGTTGGCCAAACAAAACCCAAATATCAGAGAAGAAATACGAGGCTATAAGCAATCATGCATATAAGAGATCAAAGAAGACTCAAATAACTTTCATGGATAAAAAGATAGATCTGATCATAAACTCGAAGTTCATCCGATCCCAAGAAACACACTGCAAAAAGAGTTACATCATATGGATCTCCAAGAGACCATTGTATTGAGAATCAAACGAGAGAGAGGAATCCATCTAGCTACTAAATACGGAACTGTAGATCTACGAAGAACTACTCATGCATCGTCAGAGAGGCACCGATGGACATGATGAACCACTTCGTGATGGTGTCTAGATTGGATCTGGTGGTTCTGGAACTTGCGGCGGCTAGAATTGATTTTCGTCGACTCCCCTATGGTTTCTAGAATATTGGGGTATGTATAGAGTGAAGAGGCGGTTCAGGGGGCACCCGAGGTGGGCACAACCCACCTGGGCGCGCCTGGGCCTACATGCGCACCCTGGTGGGTTGAGCTCCGTTCGGAGCAGCCCCCCAAGTGCTTCTCCAGCCCACTGGATGTCTTCTGGTCCAAAAAAATCCACAAAAAGTTTCTCTGCGTTTGGACTCCATTTGGTATTGATTTCCTGCGATGTAAAAAACATGCAGAAAACAGCAACTGGCACTTAACACTATGTCAATAGGTTAGTAAAAAAATGATATAAAATGACTATAAAATGATTATAAAACATCCAAGAATGATAATATAATAGCATGGAACAAACAAAAATTGTAGATACGTTGGAGACGTATCATTGCACAATCTTGGGAGAGGATGAAATTGATGATATGAAATTGTCCTACTCATGGTTTGAATTTATGGATGATCATACAATTTTTTTATGCCGGATTGAATTTTGCTTCTAGATATCTTTTAGATTCGGCCGCGGGAGGTACTTTTATGGAAAGTACTCTAGGATAAGCTACTAAACTCCTAGATAATATTATGGTTAATTATTCTCAATGGCATACCGAAAGATCTTCCACTAGTAAAAAAGTGCATGCGATTGAAGAGATTAATGTTTTGAGTGGAAAGATGGATGAACTTATGAAATTATTTGCTATCAAGAGTGCTTGTATTGATCATAATGATATGCCTTTGTCTACTTTGATTGAGAATAATAATGAATCTATGGATGTGAATTTTGTTGGTAGGAACAATTTTGGTAATAACACGTATAGAGGTAATTTTAATCCTAGGCCGTTTCCTACTAATTCTTGTAGTAATTATGGTAATTCCTATAACAGTTCTTATGGAAACTATAATAAGATTCCCTCTGATTTTGAGAATACCGTTAAAGAATTTATGAGTTTGCAAAAGAATTGTAATGCTTTGATTGAAGAAAAATTGCTTAAGATTGATGATTTGGCTAGGAACGTGGATAGAATTTCTCTTGATTTTGATTCTTTGAAAATTAGATCTATTCCACCCAAGCATGATATCAATGAATCTCTAAAATCTATGATAATCTCCATTGATGAGTGCAAAGAAAGAACTGCTAAGATGTGTGATAAACCAGATTGGTTTGTAAAAGCGTGTTCTTCTAGTTTTTGTGAAAATAATGATGAAGATCTTAAAGTGATTGATGTAAGTCCTATTGAATCTTCGTTTTCCAATATAAATATTGATAAATATGGGACTGGAGATGAGTCAACTTTAGTTAAAAGGCATCCCAGTGATTCAAAGTTTTTAGATCTTGATGCAAAAATTGATAAAAGTGGGATTGGAGAGGTCAAAACTTTAAGTAGCAATGAACCCACTCTTTTGGACTTCAAGTAATTTAATTATAATAATTGTTATTTAATAGGTTGTATTTCCTTGTTGCAATCCATGTTGAGTTCTCCTCATGCTTATAATCAAAATAAAGCTTTTACTAAGCATATCGTTGATACTATGATGAAATCTTTTGAAGAAAAGCTTGAATTGGAAGTTTCTATCCCTAGAAAACTTTATGATGAGTGAGAACCTACTATTAAGATTAAGATTAAAGATTATGAGTGACATTCCTTGTGTGATTTGTGTGCTAGCGTTTCCATGATTCCAAAAACTTTAGGTTTTTGTGAATTTGATGATTGTTCTTTAAATTTGCATCTTGCAGATTCCACTATTAAGAAACCTATAGGAAGGATTAATGATGTTCTTATTGTTGCAAATAGGAATTATGTGCCCGTAGATTTCATTGTTCTTTATATTGATTGCAATCCTACATGTCCTATTATTCTTGGTGGACATTTCCTTAGAACGATTGGTGCAATTATTGATATGAAAGAAGGAAACATTAGATTTCAATTTCCATTAAGGAAGGGCATGGAATACTTTCCTAGAAACAAAATTAAACTGCCTTATGAATCTATTATGAGAGCTACTTATGGATTGCATACCAAAGATGACAATACCTAGATCTATGTTTTTATGCCTAGCTAAGGGCGTTAAACAATAGCGCTTGTTGGGAGGCAACCCAATTTTATTTTTGTTCTTTGCTTTTTGGTTCTGTTTTTCAATAAATAATTCATCTAGCCTATGGTTAAATGTGTTTTTGTGTTTTAATTAGTGTGTGTGCCAAGTAAGACCTTTGGGATGTCTTATGGTGATAGTTGATTTGATCTTGCTGAAAAACAGAAACTTTTGTGCCCAGTCCCAGAATTTTTAAAAATCACAGAAGCATGAAAAAATTCTGAATTTTTTACACAAGATTGATATACAAATTTCCTCTGTTTTACAATTTTTTTACAATTTTTGGAGTTACATAAGTATTCGAAGTTTCCAGATTACTACCGACTGTTCTATTTTTGACAGATTCTATTTTCCATGTGTTGTTTGCTTATTTTGATGAATCTATGGGTAGTATCGGGGGGTATGAACCATGGAAAACTTGGAATACAATAGATATTACACCAATATAAATAAATAATGAGTTCACAACATTACCAAAAGTGGTGATTTATTTGCTTATACTAATGGAGCTTATGAGATTTTCTGTTGAGTTTTGTGTTGTGAAGTTTTCAAGTTTTGGGTAAGGATTTGTTGGACTATGGAATAAGGAGTGGAAGAGCCTAAGCTTGGGGATGCCCAAGGCACCCCAAGGTAATATTCAAGGACAACCAAGAGCTAAGCTTGGGGATGCCCCGGAAGGCATCCCCTCTTTCGTCTTCGTCTATTGGTAACTTTACTTGAGGCTATATTTTTATTCACCACATGATATGTGTTTTTCTTCGAGCGCCTTGTATGGTATGAGCCTTTACTTTTTAGTTTTACAAAATCATCCTTGCTATACACACCTTCTGAGAGGGACACGCATGAATCGTGATTTATTAGAATACTCTATGTGCTTGACTTATATCTTTTGAGCTAGGCAATTTTGCTCTAGGGCTTCACTTATATCTTTTTAGAGCACGATGATGGCTTTATTTTGTAGAAATTATTGAACTCTCATGCTTCACTTATGTTATTTTGATAGTCTTTTTAAACAACATGGTAATTTGCTTTGGTTATGAATTTAGTCCTAATATGATAGGCATCCAAGAGGGGTATAATAAAAACTTTCATATAAAGTGCATTGAATACTATGAGAAGTTTGATTCCTTATGATTGTTTTGAGATATAGAGATGGTGATATTAGAGTCATGCTAGTGAGTAATTGTGAATTGGAGAAATACTTGGGTTAAGGTTTGTGATTCCCGTAGCATGCATGTATGGTGAACCGTTATGTAATGAAGTTGGAGCATGAGGTATTTTTTTTGATTGTCTTCCTTATGAGTGGCGGTCGGGGACGAGAGATGGTCTTTTCCTACCAATCTATCCCCCTAGGAGCATGCGCATAGTACTTTGTTTCGATGACTAAAATATTTTTGCAATAAGTATGTGAGTTGTTTATGACTAATGTTGAGTCCATGGATTATACGTACTCTCACCCTTCCACCATTGCTAGCCTCTCTAGTGCCGCACAACCTTCACCGGTACCATATACCTTCCTCAAAACAGCCACCATACCTACCTATTATGGCATTTCCATAGCCATTCCGAGATATATTGCGATGCAACTTCCCACCGTTCCGTTTTATTATGACATGTTCCATCATTGTCATATTGCTTTGCATGATCATGTAGTTGACATCGTATTTGTGGCAAAGCCACATTTCATAATTCTTTCATACATGTCACTCTTGAGTCATTGCACATCCCGGTACACCGCCGAGGAATTCGTATAGAGTCATATTTTGTTCTAAGTATCGAGTTGTAATTTTTGAGTTGTAAGTAAATAAGAGTGTGATGATCTTCATTATTAGAGCATTGTCCCATGTGATAAAAAATAAATAAAAGGGAGGCCAAAGAAGCCAAATAAAAAAGAAATAAAAAAGAGAAAAAGAGAGAAGGGGCAATGTTACTATCCTTTTTTCCACACTTGTGCTTCAAAGTAGCACCATGATCTTCATGATAGAGAGTCTCCTATGTTGTCACTTTCATATGCTAGTGGGAATTTTTCATTATAGAACTTGGCTTGTATATTCCAACGATGGGCTTCCTCAAATTTCCCTAGGTTTTCATGAGCAAGCAAGTTGGATGCACACCCACTTAGTTTTCTTTTGAGATTTCATAAACTTATAGCTCTAGTGCATCTGTTGCATGGCAATCCCTACCCACTCACATTGATATCTACTGATGGGCATCTCCATAGCCCATTAATACGCCTAGTTGATGTGAGACTATCTCCCTTCTTTGTCTTCTCCACAACCACCATATTCTATTCCACCTATAGTGCTATGTCCATGGCTCACGCTCATGTATTGCATGAAAGTTGAAAAGGTTTGAGAACACCAAAAGTATGAAATAATTGCTTGGCTTGTCATCGGGGTTGTGCATGATTTGAATATTCTGTGTGATGAAGATGGAGCATAGCCAGATTATATGATTTTGTAGGGATAAACCTTCTTAGGCCATGTTATTTTGAGAAGACATAATTGCCTTGTTAGTATGCTTGAAGTATTATTGTTTTTATGTCAATATTAAACTTTTGTTTTGAATCTTATGGATCTGAACATTCATGCCACAATAAAGAAAAAATACATAGATAAATATGTTAGGCCTTGTACAATGCTAGATGCTTAGGGAGATGCTTAGAAAATAAACCGGTTTTTCTGAAGCATCGACGCTTATTTCTATATGAGAGACGCCTAATTAAGCATCTACCCTGTACAAATAAGCACCAGTGCTTAAGGAAAGCCTGGTTTATTTCTCTAAGCACCTTGCATTGTACAAGGCCTTAGGTAGCATTCCACATCAAAAGTTCTGTCTTTATCATTTACCTACTCGAGGACAAGCATGAATTAAGCTTGGGGATGCTTGATACGTCTCCAACGTATCTATAATTTTTGATCGTTCCATGCTATTATATTATCTGTTTTGGATGTTTTATATGCATTAATATACTATTTTATATTTTTTTGGGACTAACTTATTAACCTAGAGCCTAGTGCCAGTTTTTGTTTTTCCTTGTTTTTGAGCTTCGCAGAAAAGAAATAGCAAACGGAGTCCAAACGGAATAAAACCTTTGCAATGATTTTTCGTTGGACCAGAAGACACCTCGGAGACTTGGAGATCAAGTCAGAAGAGCCGCGAGGCGGCAACATGGGGGGAGGGCACGCCCTAGGGGGGGCACCCCCCAGCCTTGCCGCCTCCTCGGGACTCCTCTAACCTAACCCTTGGCCCTATATATTCACATATATTCCCAAACCACCACAGGTATCCACGAAAACACTTTTCCACCGCCACAACATTCTGTTCCCGTGAGATCCCATCTTGGGGCCTTTTCTGACATCCTGCCGGAGGGGGATTCGATCACAGCGGGCTTCTACATCAACTCTATTGCCCTTCCGATGAAGTGTGAGTAGTTTACCACAGACCTACAGGTCCATAGCTAGTAGCTATATGGCTTCTTCTCTCTCTTTGATTCTCAATACCATGTTCTCCACGATGTTCTCGGAGATCTATCCGATGTAATCTTCTTTTGCATTGTGTTTGTCGAGATCCGATGAATTATGGATTTATGATCGGCTTATCTATGAATATTATTTGAATATTCTTTGAATTCTTTTATGCATGATTTGATATCTTTGTAATTCTCTTCGAACTATCGATTTAGTTTGGCCAACTAGATTGGTTTTTCTCGCAATGGAAGAAATGCTTAGCTTTGGGTTCAATCTTGTGGTGTCCTCACCCAGTGACAGTAGGGATAGTGAGGCACGTATTGTATTGTTGCCATCGAGGATAAAAATATGGGGTTTATATCATATTGCTTGAGTTTATTCCTCTACATCATGTCATCTTACTTAAAGTGTTACTATGTTCTTCATGAACTTAATACTCTAGATGCAGGCAGGAGTCGGTCTACTTGACACGGACGTGATGCCTATATTTCATAATCATTGCCTTAGATATCATCATAACTTTGCGCTTTTCTATCAATTGCTCGACAGTAATTTGTTCACCCACCGTATTATTTGCTATCTTGAGAGAAGCCTCTAGTGAAACCTATGGCCCCTGGGTCTATTTTCCAGCATATAAGTTTCTGGTCTACTATTCTGCAATCTTTTACTTTCTGGTCTATAAACCAAAATCCCCAAATGTATTTACTTTAACTTTTGTTTAGTTTTATCTATATCTATTAGATCTCACTTTTGCAAGTGACCGGGGAGGGATCGACAACCCCTTTATCGCGTTGGGTGCAAGCGTTTGATTGCTTGTGCATGTATCGGTGATTTGTGCATTGTCTCCTACTAGATTGATACCTTGGTCCTCTAACTGAGGGAAATACTTATCTCTACTTTGCTGCATCACCCTTTTCTCTTTAAGGAAAAAACCAACACAAGCTCAAGAAGTAGCACACCCCAGGGGGGCCCTAAGGGCTTGTGGGTCCTGATATGTCTCCAATGTATCTATAATTTTTTATTGTTCCATGATATTATATTATTTGTTTTGTATGTTTTATATGCATTAATACGCTATTTTATATTATTTTTTGGGACTAACTTATTAACATAGAGCCCAGTGCCAGTTTCTGTTTTTTCCTTGTTTTTGAGTTTTACAGAAAAGGAATATCAAACGGAGTCCAAACGGAATAAAACTTTCGCGATGATTTTTCTTGGAACAGAAGACACACGTAGCACTTGGAGATGAAGTCCGAGGAGTCCCGAGGAGGCCACAAGCCTCCAGGGCGCCCCCTGGCTTGTGGGCCCCTCGGAGCTCCTCTTAATCTAATTCTTGGCCTATGAATTTCCAAATATTCCCAAACTACTAGAAGCATCCACCAAAATACTTTTCCACCGCTGTAACCTTCTGTTCCCATGAGATCCCATCTTGGGGCCTTTTCTGGCATCCTGTCGGAGGGGGATTCGATCATGGAGGGCATCTACATCAACCCTATTGCCCTTCCGATGAAGCGTGAGTAGTTTACCACAGACCTATGGGTCGATAGCTAGTAGCTAGATGGCTTCTTCTCTCTCTTTGATTCTCAATACCATGTTCTTCTCGATGTTCTTCGAGATCTATCCAATGTAATCTTCTTTTGTGGTGTGTTTATCAAGATCGATGCATTATTGATTTATGATCAGCTTATCTATGAATATTATTTGAATCTTATCTAAATTATTATATGCATGATTTGATATCTTTGTATATTTATTCGAATTATCGGTTTGGTTTGGCCAATTAGATTGTTTTTTCTTGCAATGGGAGAGGTGCTTAGTTTTGGGTTCAATCTTGCGATGTCCTCACCCAGTGACAAAGTAGGGGTAGTGATACGTCTCCAACGTATCTACTTTTCCAAACACTTTTGCCCTTGTTTTGGACTCTAACTTGCATGAATTGAATGAAACTAACCCAGACTGACGCTGTTTTTAGCAGAACTGCCATGGTGTTATCTTTGTGTAGAAACAAAAGTTCTCGGAGTGACTTGAAAATCCACGGAGATTACTTTTGGAAAATATAAAAAATACTAGTGAAAGAATCAAGGCTAGGGGGCCCACACCCTGTCCACGAGGGTGGGGGGCGCGCCCCTGCCTTGTGGGCCCCTGGATGTCCACCGACCTCAACTTAAATTCTATATATTTGCTTTCACGGAGAGAAAAATCAGAGAGAAAGTTTTCATCGCATTTTACGATACGGAGCCGCCGCCAAGCCCTAATCTCTCTTGGGAGGGCTGATCTGGAGTCTGTTCGGGGCTCCGAAGAGGGGGATTCATTGCCGTCGTCATCATCAACCATCCTCCATCACCAATTTCATGATGCTCACCACCGTGCATGAGTAATTCCATCGTAGGCTTGCTGGACGTGATGGGTTGGATGAGATTTACCATGTAATCAAGTTAGTTTTGTTAGGGTTTGATCCCTAGTATCCACTATGTTCTGAGATTGATGCTGCTATGACTTTGCTATGCTTAATGCTTGTCACTAGGGCCCGAGTGCCATGATTTCAGATCTGAACCTATTATGTTTTCATGAATATATGTGAGTTCTTGATCCTATCTTGCAAGTCTATAGTCACCTATTATGTGTTATGATCCGACAACCCTGAAGTGACAATAACCGGGATACTTCTCGGTGATGACCGTAGTTTGAGGAGTTCATGTATTCACTAAGTGCTAATGCTTTTGTCCGGTACTCTATTAAAAGGAGGCCTTAATATCCCTTAGTTTCCATTAGGACCCCGCTGCCACGGGAGGGTAGGACAAAAGATGTCACGCAAGTTCTTTTCCATAAGCACATATGACTATATTTGGAATACATGCCTACATTACATTGATGAACTGGAGCTAGTTCCGTGTCACCCTATGTTATAACTGTTACACGAGGAATCACATCCGACATAATTATCCATCACTGATCCAATGCCTACGATCTTTTCACATATTGTGCTTTGCCTATTTACTTTACCATTGCTACTGTTACAATTACTACAAAACTGCTACCATTACTTTTGCCACTGTTACCATTACTATCATACTACTTTGCTACTAAATACTTTGCTGCAGATACTAAGTTATCCAGGTGTGGTTGAATTGACAACTCAACTGCTAATACTTGAGAATATTCTTTGGCTCCCCTTGTGTCGAATCAATAAATTTGGGTTGAATACTCTACCCTCGGAAACTGTTGCGATCCCGTATACTTGTGGGTTATCAAGACTATTTTCTGGCGCCGTTGCCAGGGAGCATAGCTCTATTCTTTGAGTCACTTGGGATTTTTATCTGCTGATCACTATGAGGAACTTGAAAGACGAAAGAACTCAGATTTTTCCCTCAACTACGAGGGGAGGTAAGGAACTGCCATCTAGCTCTGCACTAGATTCTCCTTCTGTTTTGAGTAAGCTTGCAACACCTAAACCTGCTACTGCTATGAATTCTGATATGTCGCATGTTATTGATGATGCCACTTCCGCTATGCATGATACTTATGATGAAACTACTTCTATGCTTGATACTAATGTGCCATTAGGTGAATATCTTGATGAACAACTTGCTAGGGTTAGAGAGAATGAAATTATTAAGGATGATATTATTGAAGATAGTGATGATGAAGGTTCTCCCCCTAAGTATGAATTGCATGTTGTTCCAGAGGGTTATGTTATGGATGAAGAAACTGCTAGAGATCTTTTTGCTTGCAATGATAGATCTGATCTTAAGAAGTTATTAGCTAAACTTAAACATAAATCTCTAAATGCTAGAATGAAATATGACCCTGCCTTTGCTACTTCACCTATCTTTGTTACTGATAAGGATTATGAATTCTCCGTTGATCCTGAAATAATTACTTTGGTTGAATCTAACCCTTTTTATGGCAATGAATCTGAAACTGTTGTGGCACATCTTACTAAGTTGGATGATATAGCCACCTTGTTCACTAATTAATGATGAAATATTTAGCATCCTGGTTGTGTGCGTAGTCCCCAGGATATGATTTATTACTTCTCTGCTAAATATTTCCCTTCTCATAAGAAACAAGCTGCTTTGCGGGAAATATATAATTTTGTGCAAATTGAAGAAGAGAGTCTTCCACAAGCTTGGGGGAGGCTTCTCCGATTACTTAATGCTTTGCGTGATCATCCTCTTACGAAAAATGAAATACTTGATATCTTTTATAATGGACTAACTGATGCTTCCAAGGACCACTTGGATAGTTGTGCTGGTTGTATTTTTAGGGAAAGAACAGTCGATCAAGCTGAATTACTATTGAATAATATGCTGACTAATGAAAATAATTGGACTCTTCCTGAGCCAATTCCTGAGCCAATTGAGCCAACTCCTGAGCCTATTACTAAACCAACTCCAAAGAAAAGGGGAGTTGTATTTCTCAGTCCTAAAGATATGCAAGAGGCAAAGAAATCTATGAAAGAGAAAGGTATTAAAGCTGAAGATGTTAAGAATTTACCTCCTATTGAAGAAATGCATGGTCTTAATATACTGCCTGTCGAAGAAGTACATGGTCTTGATAACCCGACACAGGTAGTAAAGGTAAATTCTCTCTATAGATATGATAAAGTTGAAATCCCGTCTACTAAATTTCCTAGCCAATGTTTAGATGAATTTGATGACTTTATGGCTAGACAAGAAAGTTTTAATGCTTGTGTTGGTAGAGAATTAAAGAGTAATGCTTACATGATTGGACGCTTGAGTGATTATATGGCTAGAGTTAAAGGTGAACTTAAACTCATTAGCAAATATGCTTCTATGGTTACCACTCAAGCAGAATAAGTACTTAAAGCTCAAAGTGATTTGCTCGATGAATTAAATAATAAACATGACTTTGCTGTTAGAGTGGCTACTAGAACTGGTAGAATGACTCAGGAACCTTTGTATCCTAAAGGCCACCCTAAGAGAATTGAGCAAGATTCTCAAAGAAATAATGTAGATGCACCTAGTCCTTCTGAAAAGAAGAAAAAGAAAGATGATAGGACTTTGCATGCTTCTAGTGAACCTGTTGTAGACACACCTGAGAATCCCAATGATATTTCTATTTCTGATGCTGAAACACAATCAGGTGATGAACATGAACCTAGTGATAATGTTAATGATAATGTTCATGTTGATGCTCAACCTAGCAATAATAATGATGTAGAGATTGAACCTACTGTTGATCTTGATAACCCACAATCAAAGAATCAACGTTATGATAAGAGAGACTTTGTTGCTAGGAAGCACGGTAAAGAAAGAGAACCATGGGTTCAGAAACCCATGCCTTTTTCTCCGATGCCATCCAAGAAAAAGGATGATCAGGATTCTGAGCGCTTTGCTGTAATGATTAGACCTATATTCTTACGTATGCGCTTAACTGATATGCTTAAAGTTAATCCTTATGCTAAATACATGAAGCATATTATTACAAATAAAAGAAAGATACCAGAAGCTGAAATTTCCACCTTGCTTGCTAATTACACTTTTAAAGGTGGAATATCAAAGAAACTTGGAGATCCTGGAGTACCAACTATACCATGCTCCATTAAAAGAAACTATGTTAAACTGCTTTATGTGATCTTGGAGCCGGTGTTAGTGTTATGCCTCTCTCTTTATATCGTAGACTTGAATTGAATAAGTTGACACCTACTGAAATATGTTTGCAAATGGCCGATAAATCAACTGCTATACCTGTCGGTATTTGTGAGGATGTGCCTGTTGTGGTTGCAAATGTCACTATCTTAATAGATTTTGTTATTCTTGATATCCCCGAGGGCGATAGTATGTCGATTATCCTTGGTAGACCCTTTTTGAATACTGCAGGGGCTGTTATTGATTGCAACAAAGGCAATGTCACTTTTCATGTTAATGGTAATGAGCATACAGTACACTTTCCGAGGAAACAACCTCAAGTTCATAGCATCAATTCTATTGGAAAAATTCCAACGATCATTGTTGGAGGTTTTGAATTTCCTCTTCCTACTATCAAGAAAAAAATGATATTCTTAATATTGGGGATGTTCATATCCCCGTTGAGGTAACCTAGTGTTATTCGAAATTTCTCCGGTTCCATGCTATTCGGAATGAGTTTGTTAACAAGACTTGATCAACCTTGTTAGTGGATTCCTTTTGATGATCATGAGATGGATGAAACTAGAAGGCACAACCTTCTATACCCTTCTTTTACTTTCTGTTATTTAGAATAAATAAAGCAAAAATAGTATTATCTGTCTGTTTTCTGAATTATCCATGCAATAAAAAATATCTCGAAAATAAAAGTTCTCCAAATGCCCTGCAAATTTAGTATGTTTTTATGGAATATTTGAGGATATTAGGAACTGAGAACACAGCAGGGGGGGAAGCACCTGGCCACGAGGGTCCAGGGCGTGCCCACCCTTACTGGGCGCGCCCCCGTGCCTTGTGGGCCCACGGTAGCCCCCCTCCACTTATTCCTGCACCCACACACTCCATCTTCCTCCCAAAAAATCCCCATCCAGCTCAAGCACGAGTTCTAGCTCATTTTGCTGCGATTTTCGATCTCCTTGCTCAAAGCTCCATTCACAAAACTGCTTTGGGAGATTGTTCCTCGGTATGTGACTCCTCCAATGGTCCAATTAGTTTTTGTTCTACTACTTTATTCATTGCAATTTTTTGCTGCCTAGGTGACCCTGCTCTTGAGCTTGCATGCCAAATTTATGAGGTCCCAAGTAATTCTAATGCATGATATAGGCTCTAGGCACTTGTGGGAGTAGTTGCTATCAATCTTGTTAGTTTGATTCACTTTTATTTTGAACTAAAAATTTTAGAAATTTTCAGAAAATGATGAGGAGATTATTGAGGGGATCTTCTAGCCAAGGCTCCAAGGATAAACAAGCTAAGGAAAAAGAAAAGGCCAAGTATAATCTTCCTCGCGTAGCGGAAGTAAGGTCGTGTGAGTGGCCTTGTGATAATTTCTTGAGAGCAGCCGGGATTTATGAAGACTTTTATTCTCTGGCTACTAATGCAGGCCTCACAGACTTCCTCCACGACCGGATCGAACAACCATTAACTCGTCCTGCCGACGGCTGTGTACGTGCATCAAGGCAGACACCAGCTCTAGAGCCTGAGCCGGAACCACCACTGGACCCTTATTGTCCATCATCTTATCAGTGGGATCCGGAAGAGATTGCCAGCCAGTGGTACCCTGATGACACTCCTCAGTACACCGGGGAGAGTAGCCGCGATCCATGGGCATAGACCAACTTAGGTAAAAAGCCTAAGCTTGGGGGAGTACGTATTTCTCACCGACATTACATTCATGTTCACACACTTATTCTAGTTGTCGGTGCTCATACTTTTTCATTGTACCATCCATGCTAGTTTAATTTCTATTTCTAGCTTTCTTCTTGTGTGTTTGATAAACCTTAAGAAAAACCAAAAAAATTAGTTAGTTTACTTTCCACGTGTCACGCCCAATATCCTAAAGAGACTCGAAGGTCCCACCAAGGATAGAACCGCATATTGATACACTTTTGCAAGGTGGATATCATTACATCAACATTACATAATAGATGGGGATACATACAAGAGGCATACAATGCCACACGAATACAACATCATACATAAGAGCACCATCCGACTACGGATGAAACACAAACAGAAACTCAAACGACATCCACCCTGCTAGCCCAGGCTGCCGACCTGGAACCTATCCCCTGATCGAAGAAGAAGCAGAAGAAGCACTCCAAAACAAGCAAGCATCGCTCTCGCATCATTATCATCACATAACCCGCACCTGCAACTGTTGTTGTAGTAATGTGTGAGCCACGAGGACTCAGCAATCCTATTACCATGGGTATCAAGACTAGCAAAGCTTAATGGGAAGGGAAGGGCTAAAGTGGTGAGGTTGCAGCAGCGACGAAGCATGATATGGTGGCTAACATACGCAAATGAGAGCGATAAGAGAAGCAAAGGAACGGTCGTGAAGCTAGCAATGATCAAGAAGTGATCCTGAACTCCGACTTACGTCAAACATAACCCAAAACCGTGTTCACTTCCCGGACTCCACCGAAAAGAGACCATCACGGCTACAGACGCGGTTGATGCGTTTTAAATCATATCTCGTGTCAAGTTCTCTACAATCGGACATTAACAAATTCCCATCTGCCACATAACCGCGGGCACGGCTCTCAAAAGTTTATACCCTGCAGGGGTGTCCCAACTTAGCCCATGATAAGCTCTCGCGATCAATGAAGGATATTCCTTCTCCCAGGAAGACCCAATCAGTCTCGGACTCCCGGTTTACAAGACATTTCGACAATAATAAAACAAGACCAGCAAAGCCGCCCGATGTGCCGACAATCCCGATAGGAGCTGCACATATCTCGTTCTCAGGGCAACACCGGATAGGTCAGCCTACGAGTAAAACCAACCCTCGAGTTGCCCCGAGGTGGCCCCGCAGTCTGCCCGGTTCAGACCAGCACTTAGAGAAGCACTGGCCCGAGGGGGCTAAAATAAAGATGACCCTCGGGTTTGCCGACCCAAGGGAAGGGTATAGGTGGTGGTGAGGCAACTGGTAAAACCAAGGTTGGGCCTTGCTGGAGGAGTTTTATTCAAAGCGAACTATCAAGGGGGTCCCATAAATCACCCAACCGCGTAAGGAACGCAAAATCCGGGAACATAATACCGATATGATAGAAAATAGGGCGGCAAGAGTGGAACAAAACACCAGGCATAAGGCCGAGCCTTCCACCCTTTACCAAGTATATAGATGCATTAATTAAATAAGAGATATTGTGATATCCCAACCAAAATCCTGTCCACCATGGAGCAATCTTCAACTTCACCTGCAACTAACAACGCTATAAGAGGGGTTGAGCAAAAGCGGTAACATAGCCAAACAACGGTTTGCTAGGAAGGGTGAAAAGGTTAGAGGCTGACATGGTAATTTGGGGAGGCTTGAAGAACAAGTGATAGGAAGAGCATCATAGCGATAGAACGAAACAACTAGCATAGCAATGATAGTAATGTGATCCAAGGTGACGGTCATCTTGCCTGAAATCCCGCTAGGAAGAAGAACGAGTCCATGAAGAAGACGAACAGACGAAGACGAGCCAAGCGTAGTCGAACGAATCCTCACGATCGCATTGAATAGGAACTAACGAGAAGAAGCAACACCAGAAAGAAACAAACAACATGGTAAACAACCAAGCATAAACATGGCATGATGCACAAACAAGTATGATGCATGTCCGTTTTAATGAGGCATGGCATGGCAAAGTGCAACAAACAATACTACAAGTTAAGTGGAGCTCAATATGCAACGAGTTGCATATTGACAAAACACCATATCAATTATTTAGTTCTCTCTCTTGGTTATGTACCCAACAATATTAAATGTTATTAAACATGGCAAGGGGTGAAGCATAATTAAACTACCTATCTAGGCAAGTATAAATGAGGCCGGAACAACAAACAACAATTTCGGAAAATCCCCATATGCACATTTCGAATTTGGTACTGTTCTGCCCTAAAACATATTTTATTGTTGTAAAACAGGAAAATAAAGTGCACCATGTTAAACTAGGCATTTTTCCACCCCATTTACATATAAAGGACATTTAAAACCGAGCTACGGTTATTTAGTTATGAAATAAATCATTTTAACATGGCATTTAAGCAAATTTAAACAAACATCATTTTAAGCATTTTAAACACGGATGAAAGTGGCATATTATGAAACTAGATGTAATTCCAAGCATTTTACATGTTTAACTCATTTTAATCTGATGCACAGTTTGTGAGATATTAAATGCATGAAGTGCAAGGACTTTTCTGTAAAACAGTAAATCCCGGATAATTAGCTAAAATCGTTTCGCGGGAAAAAACATGAATCGGGCCGAAACTGATTGGGCTATCAGTGCACAGGAGGGTTGGGGGGCTGCTCACCCTTGGGCTTCGGCCCGGTTCGAAGCAAAGGCTGGAGGAGGCCGGTCCCTGGGCTGCTCTTGGCTGGATCGAACGAGGAGGTGGAGGGGACGCGGTCAACGCACGGACGACCTACGACCTACTGCCGCTCGATCTAAACGAACAGGAGGGAGCGCGTGCAGGGGAAGCAGAGCTCGACTGTGCTCGGTGCAGTTCGTGAAGACGACAGCGGCGCGGGACTTGGCGAAGGGCGGCGTGACAAGGGGCTTGGCGCGGTCGAGGACGACGGCCTCAGGTCAGGGGAAGCTCGGGAGGAGCTGGGCCTTGAGATTGGGACGAGGCAGGGGGTTGCGGGCACGGTCCTCTGCTCGTCAGGAAGCAGAGCAGCGACGGCGAGCTGGCTTGGCGGTTGGATGCAGGGCGACGCCAAGGGTCCGGCGGGACGGCAGGAACAAAGTGGACGGGCGAATCGGGGCTTGGGACGGCCGGTCCGTGCCGGATCGAAGAAGGTGCAGCGGCGCAACAGGGCTCGAGCGGCTCCCTCGTACAGAGAAGAGAGAGAGGAAAACGTGAGCGAGAGAGGAGAGCGGAAGGGAGAGATGGAAGGCAGGGGCGCCACAACCTGGTGGTGCTCGCCGGAAGAGATGCAGACGACGGGGATGCCGGGGATCCGGTTCAGGGCGGCGGGGTCCCGTTCCCCGCCGGATCAAAGCGGATGTAGCGGGGAGACGCGAGGTGAGGCCGCGGCCTTGGCGCAGAGGAGGCAAGCGGCTGTATCTGCAGGGAATCGGCGGGTCGACGAGGAGGGAGATGGCAACTCGATCTGCTCGCGGACAAGCTCTGGCTCGGGATGCTCCTGCGAGGCCGCAACGTCGGGGAAGAGGAGGCGGGACGGCCTGGTTGCTGCTGCTGCTTGCCGGTGGCGGGGACGAGGCAAAGGAGGCTGCAGGCGCTGTGGTTGGTGGATCGAGAGGAGTGGCTGGTTGGATCGGTGGCAAAATCGAGGAGGGGAAGGTGGTGGCTGCTGATTTGGAGCGGGGGAGATCCCGAGGAAGAGGGGAGTTGGTCGGGTGGCGGCGGATGGGAAGGAATGGATGGGACATGGCTCCTAAAATTTAGGGTTAGGTGGGTATATAGAGCGATGGGATTAGACTAAGGGCTATCTCGTCCCTCCGATCGTAATCGGATGGACGAAAAAAATAGGCAAGGAAGTCCAAATAAGAAAACGGAGATGTTTTATAGATGTTTGGGGATGATCCGAATCCAACGGCGATGACTGGGCGGTTCGGGTTCGGGGCAAGTTTCGGACGCATGCCAGAGGTCTGAGAGAGGTCGACGAAGACAAAGGGGGAATGTGGCAACTACGAGCGGATACGGGTGTTATGAAAACATATGGATGCGATGCACATGATGCTATGAGATGAGATGCATGGCATGAACAAAATGCAAGACGAACGACAAAAACCCAACCACGAAGGAAAAATCATATCGCATCTCCAGAAAAGGCAAGAGTTGGAGTTACGAATATGGAAAGTTGTATCCGGGGTGTTACAACACTCCACCACTACGAGAGGATCTCGTCCCGAGATCTAGGATGGCACCAGAGGGAGAAGAAAGAGGAATATAAGAGGTAAAACTAAGTTGCTTCTTTGACGAACGAGTGAAACCATGAATCTTGAGAGGTTGAGCAATTTAAAAGAAAGAGTGCAACAGAGATGAACGAGATTGCAAACAATCCGTTAGAAAAGAGGAACAAGGAGTACGACGAGAACCAAGAGGTTTAATGATAAAATAGATATTGAAACCACTCCGGTTAAAACTAGATAGAGAAGGAATAAGATTGATATAATTTGGGCAGCACTCTGACTGAAAGGAGAAGGAAAACTAGATAAGATGAAAAGAACTTGAAGAGATGATACAACACTCCGGTTAAATGGATAAGCATGAAAAAAACACGATCCTCACAATTCGAGATGATGAGTGAAGAGAGCAACACCACCATGCCTCCGGAAAAAAGAATAGAAGATAGATCATTGAAATAAAAGAATGGAGAAGAAAATGCCAACTTCTGCCACAAATGAACTTGGAAAGCATCCTTGCAAAGTAGGATTTAATGGAGTTGTTGGAAAATCAACTACGAAAAGAATAAGCTTGTAGTGGGCTTATGGAAAACATCTCAAGACTATGAGGTGACAACCGGCCACTAATGGAAACCATTGATTTGATTGAGAGCACCAAAGAGATGAAAACTTCTTCCACCAAGAGAATAAAGAGCAAGCTTGGGTCTGCATAATCACCACAAATAGCAACAACCCTTAAGGAAAAGCTTTAGGTGAAATCTGACACAAGATAACTCCAACGAAGAAGTTGATTGGTCGAAAAGATCTCTTGAACACAGAGAAAATGATGGATTTAAAATACCTCATTCTTGACAACATATGAATCATGAAACATGAAGGAAATTGTCAAGAGTGACATAACACCACCTCAAAAGATAAGGTAGAAAGAATTGCACTTTGGAATGCAAGATGAAGAATACTTGAGCTCCTCAAAACAAAACATGTGTTGAGCACCATGTTTATTTTAGAGTATAACTTGGCGGGTCATAACTTCAAGAGAAATCTTGAAGAACAATTGAAGAATGAAAAGAATCCTTGATGGATCACCATGTTGAGCCTCCATGAAGAACTCCGGATAGGAAATGATAACATAAAAGAATTGAAGGTTGAAGCGAACAAGATTGAAGCCTTGCAATGATATAGATGGAGCTTCGTGACGAGACATCCAAGAAAACTTGGAACTCCAGAAAAGAAAAGATGAATCAACTCGAACCGAGAATGTGATATGATGAACAACTCCGGAAAGACGAAACTAGATCACTTGGATGAAGCAATAATAAGAATTACGTTATGTGTATCCTTCACCAATATAAATTGATGACAAGCAACGGATTTGGCATACTACTTATTCTCGTTGAAAGGATTAAGAGAGATATAGTGCAAACTTGAGAAAAGTCTTCAACGATCCACCGGTAGGATTTGAAAACAACGAATGAATTGATAAGATAATGAAGGAAGTGAAATCTTGAACGAACCACCGTAAGAATTGAAAATGAACGTCGCAAAGGCACAATTCACCGGAAAGAATGAAGATACTTGAGAGGATTTAGATACAAGTGACCGAAGAGATCATGAGCTTATTAGAGAATACTTGAGTGATGCACCGGTAGAATATGGAGAAGGAGAGCTAAAAGCTGAGAATGAATAAACCCGAAATGATGGCCTTCGTAGGAATAAAATGGAAAGAACTCACGAAATGCCCCGGATGGTAAGAAAAGAATTCTCACAATCAAAACAATTATGAGGATAACATGAAGCTAGAACCATGAATCTTCAAGAGAATGGACCAAGATTTAGAGGAAACACTTCTTCGGTCTTCACATGTTGAGAATGATGACGAGAACCACCAAAATTGTCGAGGCACTTCAGAACAAAGAAGAATAGAAATGATGAAGCAACGATGAAAATATTTTGAAAACGATCTTGGAGAAGGGATATGACTGATGAAAATTCATTCTTACGTCACACTCTGAAAAGAATTTGGGAATAGCTCCGGAATAACTAGAAGAGTCAGGTAAGATCCCGGGAAAAAAACCTGTGGGTTAGGGCCCACTCAAAAGAAAACACCGCTGAACAATTTTAAAGAGAGGTTGCACCGGTTGAATTAAATGGCTTGAATGAGGTAACAACCTCGAAATAGTTAGGATTGATGTGGAGTGGAAACACGAATCTTCAGAGATATCTTCAGCACTCTGGAACAAATGAATAGGAAGAAGTGAATGAATAAGAGGTGCATCGGCATGAGAAAGCATTAGAAACGAGGAAAGGAATATGATGAATATCGAAAGCTTGAATTGGATCCACCGGAGAATAAACAACAATGAAGGATGATGAACTTGAAACTGTTGAGCATCTTCATGGGGAATCACCAGATAAGAACATTGAAAGAAAAGAATGAAGAGACTTCCCACAAATAAAAGGATACATGATTAAGAAATCTGAGTCCTTGAAGAAAAAGGGTGGGAGGGCGGGAAAACAAAGGCAACTTGGGGACGGATGAAACAAACACCTTTGAGAAAACTTAGAATTTATCTCTCAAATATTGAAATGATCGGATCCACTTGAAGAGAAGCACGCCGGTTGGAAAAGAATTAACACGATGACCTCGATGATCACGAAGGATTAGTATTCACATAGCAATATGAGAACACTGTTTAGGGAAGGTATGGATTCCACATTTGACTTCGAAGCAACTCGAATACCACAAATAAAACAAATCAAAGGATTTGGCTTGCAGAATAAGCCGAAACAAATACATATGATAGAGATTTACCCAATCCCGTATCATGCATTTGTCGGAAAGATATTCTAGGAGCTACTTGAATTCCCACCTATAAAACTCCCGAAACTTTCTAGTTATGCAATCTGGTGTTGGGGATACAGGGGAAGCAATATATCTCACCCAAACTAACAATACCTACATCCAAGCTGTATCCATCCGTCAACACATAACCAAGAAAACTTCGGAAATCGTGTACCTCAACCTTCGAAAAGCATCCGTTATACGAGCTATGGCAATACTCCCTGTCGGTGTCAAAACCGGCGGATCTCGGGTAGGGAGTCCCGAACTGTGCGTCTAGGGGGATGGTAACAGGAGACGAGGGACACGATGTTTTTACCCAGGTTCGGGCCCTCTTGATGGTGGTAAAACCCTATGTCCTGCTTGATTAATATTGATGATGTGGGTTACAAGAGTAGATCTACCACGAGATCAAGGAGGCTAAACCCTAGAAGCTAGCCTATGGTATGATTGTTGTTCATCCTATGGACTAAGGCCATCCGGTTTATATAGACACCGGAGAGGGCTAGGGTTACACAGAGTCGGTTACAAAGGTAGGAGATCTACATATCCGTATCGCCAAGCTTGCCTTCCACGCCAAGGAAAGTCCCATCCGGACACGGGACGAAGTCTTCAATCTTGTATCTTCATAGTCTTGGAGTCCGGCCGATGATGATAGTTCGGCTATCCGGACACCCCCTAGTCCGGGACTCCCTCAGTAGCCCCTGAACCAGGCTTCAATGACGACGAGTCCGGCGCGCATATTGTCTTCGGCATTGCAAGGCGGGTTCCTCCTCTGAATAATTTATAGAAGATCGTGAACACCAGGATAGTGTCCGGCTCTGCAAAAATAAATTCCACATACCACCGTAGAGAGAATAATATTACACCAGATCAATCTGCTGACATATTCTGCGGCATGACGTCAAACCACTTCCAAGCCTTTACTCGAATTGTTTTTATTGTTCCACCTCAGCGCGTTTAGCGAGGCGGTTTCCTTGGCACATCTTGTCGAAGCAGAGATAGTGTTCCCCTTATTCCGGGATTCCCATCAATACGGACGTGGGTAACCCAACCGCGCCCGTTGCCACGCCCCCTCCATCGAAGGCGGGTTCCAAACGGTCACGGGGACGGCTCTTGTTATTCTTCCTCTTTATAATGAGACCAAGGCCCGTTCTTTTTATTCAATCCTCTATCGAATCCGCCCCTCTCCCTGAGTTCCAACACCCAGGGCTCCGAATTCAGGTACCTTCGATCCTCGACAATGCCTGGTCCTGATCTACGAGGCCGGTGTGACGGAGGAGGACATGCTAAAGCTGAGAGATGCCAGGTACTTAACCTACGAGATTTCGCATAGGCTGCCTGCCCGAGGGCAAGTTATTCCAACTCCCGAGCCTGGCGAGATCGTCGTGTTCATGTCTCACTTCCGTCGGGGTTTAGGCTTCCCGACGGATCCCTTCATGAGGGGGCTCATGTTTTACTATGGGCTGGAATTCCACGACCTGGCTCCGGAGTCCATCCTCCATATCTCATCATTCATTGTCGTCTGTGAAGCCTTCCTCCGCACTACCCCTCCCTTCGGCTTATGTCTCAAAACCTTCAACGTGGAGCCGAAGATGATTGAGGGGCGTTAGGCAGAGTGCGGCGGGGCGATTATAAGCAAGAGGGCCGAAGCTCCATGGCCCAAGGGCTCTTTCCAAGAGGAGATCGGCTTGTGGCAACAGGAGTGGTTTTATATCACTGCTCCCCGGGGCAGCAGGCAGAAGCCGCCGCCCGTCTTTCGCTCGGGCCCTCCACAGCAGCTGACGTCATGGGTCAACAAGGGGCGTGACTGGGGGCCGCCCAAAGACGTCCCCCTGTTGCAGGACCGGATTCGAGTCCTCCAAGAAAGGGAGATCAATCTGGTCGCAGTGGTGCAGGTCATGTTGATCCGGCGCCTACTGCCCTGCAAACGTCGCCCCCTCTGTCTGTGGGAATTTAATCCGGAGGGGCCGCGAGCTCTTCAACACTTCATGGGTTTGACTCCCATGGAGATGTATAAACTGTTCTTTGGATCGCAAGAGACGCATCCGGAATTGACCGAGGACGCTGGCCTAAGCTGCAATCGCCCGGATACTCAAGTAAGTAGCCCTGTGTCCGGACACACCATCCATTTATTTATCGTGAGCTTGCCTTTTAACCAGCTATCCCTGGACAGGAGTGGATAGCGCAAGCACAATTGATACGGTGTCCGACCCCCTCCCTGCGACCACGCAGGATCCCGTGTTAATCAAAATGTTGGAGGTTGCACCTTCGAATGAGGGCGAAGGGGGGCACGGGGAAACTGTCACCTCTGCCAAGGAGGCGTTTAGTAAGGGAGGAACCGAGAGTCCCTCCTTCCAGGGGGAGAAGAGGAACGCTTCCGAAGACCCGGAGGCCAAGGCCTCAAAGCGGGGAAAGAAATCTGTACCGGAAGGTCCTGCGCCAGAAAGTGCCCCGGCCGTACTGCCTCCTCGGAGGAATCAGCCCTCTAACGAGCCGTATGTGAAAAGGGGGATTTTAATATTATCAGACACCCCTGCTTAATGTATAAATGTAACGAAGTTTTTACCTTGTAGTTCGGATCCCAGCCCATCTTAGCACAACTCATCTTCGGGAGACCTTTGTCCGGAGATGATGGAAAGCGAAACGCCTTCATCTGCTGCCCCGTCGTGCGGGGCGGACAACCCTGAGGTGTCGTCGCGGAGGGTCTCCCCGAATCCGGCGGGAGCGGAGAGTTCGGCGCCCATTGGAGTACGGCCGGTGGAGCTGCAGGATTTGCTTAAGAGGGCGTCCCTCTCAGAAGATCACCGCACATTAATGGGTGATGTGATTGAGAGGATCTCGTCCGCCGAAACCGGGTTGTATGAGGCCGTCGGAAGTTTACTGACGGGATTTGAGGTACGCAAAAAATGACATACCTGTTGACAGTTTTGCACATGAAGTGCGCCCTGTATAGATAGTAGCCCCCGAGACTTGGTATGCTATCAAAAACGACAACATGCCTAGGATTGTAATCTCGGTTATTAACTGTCAGCTTTCCCATGCAGGTGGTGGAACGTTCGGTGGCCAGCCGGACTGATGAATTTGCCGAGCTGAAGAAGCAACTCGACGCTGCAGATGCGGACATCTCGCTGGTCAATAGATGACTTGATGAGTCACAAGGAATGTGGTTGCCTCGCCGTTAGTTAGTAAGGGAGCTGACGCCCATTCCTTACAAATTGTATGCTTAGATGCAGATGGTGCTGCTGTTGTGGAGGACCTTCGAGCAGAACTTGCTCGGGCCAAGGAGCAAGCCAGAAGAGCGAGGCGGCTGCCTTGAAGGCAGCGAAAGGGCTAGAAGCCGAGAAGGCTGCTCACTGCCGAAGCAGGGAGGAGATGGCTGGAGTGGCCATGAAATTAAGAGTTGCTACCGACCGCCTGGAAGTTCTTGAAGGAGAACGCCGAGCGGAGAAAGAGAACCTGAAGAAGGCCGATGCCGAGGCCAAGGATGCCCGTAGTGCAATGCGGGCTATGAAGGAGGAACTGCGTTAGGTCGGAGACATTGTGGCTGGAAAGCCCTTTATGCTGCGTAGGAAGTTCAGGGATCTGAAGTATGCTCAGCTGGGCCGATTGTATGGTGCGGAGGATCCTTATTTGGACTTGGTGGCGAGTGCGGCTGACGCAGTCGTGCACTTTCGAAGCCAGGAGGATCATGAAATGGAAGAGCTTTTCTGGTCTCAATTCCATAGTCCAGAGCGTCCACTTCCGTTGAGTGATCGGCTGGTTGAGTGGGCTGAGCTGAATAGATTGTCCGGACTGGCCATGACGGATGTGGTAACTCATCTGTGGCCGAAAAGGCCCAAGCCGAAGAGTTATTTTGGCTTGTTGTAGCAATTCCTTGGGGCAGTGCCGCATATTAAGGCGATGAAGCGGTCGGCATGCATAGAAGGTGCGCAGATGGCTCTCGCCCGTGGTAAAACATACTGGGCGGAGATGGATGCCACCGCTGTTGCATCCCGGGGTTCGGACAGAAGCCATTCCCCATCGAGCATTACTTTGAGAAAGTCCTGCAGGGCGCTCATATAATAGAGTTGCAGTGCTCGAAAGATGTTATGTTTGAATGACATGTATGATTTCTAAGATCATGTTTATAATGCAATGACTTTTTATACTTGTGTGTTCAAGTATTGAACTATCTCCTGTGCGGCCGTATATGTATGTATAATTTGAAAGATGGCAGTCTTTGGCTTCAGCCCCCACGCACATGGTGCGGGGGTGTTTGCAAAAAGAAAAACGCTTTTTCACACTTAATCCAATGTCTTGGTCCTTTTAAGGTGATAGCATAGCAAACTAGGCAAGCAGACTATAATGCTTTATCACTTTCACTTAGCCATAGGAGCTCGAATGTGGGGCTACTATATAGCCCCTGATGGCACCGCGCTTCTCCGAACTTGGGGCGCGTATGTGCCTGACCGGGAAGCGGTCCTTCGTCAAAGTGGAGGAATTCTAAACATTCCAATGGTCGATCGAGTGGTTGACCAGTCTCTCGCTATATCATGACAGTCAGTTTTTGGCTTTCTCTACTGAGGTGCTCTCCCGGCCGAACCGGGGCACAATCGCAGTAGTTCTCCTGGTGCCGCGTTAGCCGATGATACGGAACGTAAGGCAGCAAAACACAGGAGCCAGGAAAACCCAACGTTTGACCAAAGACATGATTCGGAGCTGATGCATATAAGGCCTAACTCGAGACGCCGAACACTCCCTGAGGTGTTCGGTCTTTATGATATCGGGCAGAATAAAGCCCTAAGCCCCTATTGTCCAGGTATAGGCGGGAACTTCTGACGCGGCCGATGCCAAAACGCCAGCCTCCTCCTCGGCTCTGGTAGGAAACCGGGGGATGTGTATCAACAAGAGACAGTGAGAAAGGTTTATGCAGGGTCTTAATCTGAAAAGAATCCTTGCAACGGGTCCCTACTGCACGTCTGCACCTGTGTCTCCGTTGTGCTGAATCCTGGACGGGTGTAGCACGTGCTTCATCTGTAAAAGAGAAGGACTTAGTTTCTAAGAAATATCGTGCAAAAAGTGTATCAAAATAAAGTATAATTTGGAAGATGAAGAAAGTTGAGCTTTATTAGCTTTCATCATTTATGCGTGCGGCCCCCTAAAAAAGGGGTATGCGGCTGGGAAGCCCCTTGTTAAGTTACACCGGACTCGTCTAACCATGTCCGAAGTCTAAATGACCTGTTTTTAGGGGCTTTGACCTGCAAGGTCGGAATAATGTGTGGCTGTCTAGGCAGCCGCACATTCTCCATGGTCGAGAGACACCTGGAGTTTTAAGAATATGCCACGTGGACCGGGCATTTTTAAGCGTAAGAGACGCGTAATGTGGTATTGCATTAAAGCGGGCGAAAGCTGCACGCCCCAGTAGTGCTTAAGGGCTACTGCTAAATGGGGCGATGGAGGGTGAGATTTTCGCGACGGAGGTTGTTGGATGAACCGAACACGACCCCTAGTGGTACAGAGCCTGTAAAATTGGCTGAAAAGGCCTGGCGTCACTCCTTTGAAGGAAGTGCTTGCTGTAGCGAATTTTGGTGGGTTCTATCCCCAGTCTGCGGACGGTGTCCTGGTATAGCAGGGGCCGCGCTGCGTGTTATCACGTGAAGTGAGTTCACTGTTTTGACTTCTGATGGGAAAGTCTTTTGGTTTCCGGGGCGCTGCTTTTGGGTTTCGTCACTTTCACTTGGTGTGTCGAGCCCTTTGTGTTCGGTGTTAAGTTGGCCGGACTGCTTGAAGACCCAACAATCTCTGTGGGTATGGTTTGCAGGCTTCCCGGAGGTACCGTGTATTTGACACAGTCTATCCAGGATCTTGTTGAGGTTGGATAGCTCGTCACTGTTATCCTTTAAGGGCAGTGTTTTGTTGTTCGGCCGAGAGCTTTTGAATCCGGCATTGACCGCCGTACTACTTGGGCCATTCTCCTTATTTCGGCGCTGATCTTTTTTGCGTCGTGATTTCCCATTTCCATCCCTGATTTCGGATGTACTCGGGTCGCTGGTGCTGCATCTAGCCAACCAGCTGTCTTCCCCCGCGCAAAAGCGGGTCATGAGACTTGTTAGTGCGGCCATTGTTCTTGGTTTTTCCTGGCCGAGGTGTCTGGCGAGCCATTCGTCTCGGACGTTGTGTTTGAAGGCTGCTAAGGCTTCAGCGTCCGGACAGTCGACTATTTGGTTCTTTTTAGTGAGGAACCTGTTCCAGAATTTGCGTGCTGATTCTTCGGGCTGTTGAGTTATGTGACTTAAATCATCTGCATCCGGAGGCCGGACATAAGTCCCCTGAAAATTTGCTCGAAACGCATCCTCAAGCTCTTCCCAACTCCCAATCGTATTTTCTGGGAGGCTTTTAAGCCAATGCCGGGCCGGCCCTTTGAGCTTGAGGGGAAGGTATTTTATGGCATGGAGATCGTCTCTTCTTGCCATGTGTATGTGTAGGATATAATCCTCAATCCAGACTCCGGGGTCTGTTATTCCGTCGTATGCCTCTATGTTTATGGGTTTAAATCCCGCTGGAAATCCATGATCCAGTACCTTGTCGGTACAACATAGTGGGTGTGCGGCGCCCCTGTATTTGGGTGTGCCGTTGTCTTCAAATGCTCGGCTGGTTGTGTTACTTCCTGGAGTCTTCTTTTTTGGCCCTTAGATAGACCTGGCCGGGTTATCCTTTTTCTGAAGATCTTTATGCTGATCATGTGCCGGCTTGTGTGTGGCGCCCCGTGTTGCTCTTGGCCTGTCATCTGGTCGTCTATCCGTCCAGGCGTCCCCTTTCTTTTTTGACTGCGGGGGCTCGAAGGCCTCCTCGTCAAATTCGGGCAACAACTTATGCTTCGGGTAGCTCTTTGTCTGGTGACTAGTGCCATATTTATCTGCGGTGTTGAGTACTTTGCTCCATCTTATTCTGAGTGTGTCTTCCGCTGTTTTGAGCTTCCGCTTTAGCATCTTCAAACTTCTTGCAGTGGCGACGAGCCTGTTACGGAGATTCATATGCTCTGGTGATGTGAGATCATCTTCGCCGGGGATGGGTTGCTTGTCGGGTTCATGTCCGGCTGGCTGCTTGTTGACGTGTGCGTCGTCCACTGCTTCGCCCTGCTCTAGGGCCGGGTCCATATGGGTACCGTTTTTGTCGATGCCGGTCTTCAGGCGGCGCTTGCGTCGCCGCTTTGTTTGTCTGTTGGGGGAGTTGTCCTTCGCCACATCCCGTTTTTCCTCATTGTCGCTTCCTTTAGGTGTGTCCACCATGCATACGTTGTGGGATGGGGTGGCTTTCCTGCGCCCATTAGGCGCTGGTTCTTGGTCGTCCCCGGCATCGTCGTCCATACCGTCGATGTCCTCGGAGTCGTAGTCTAGCCTGTCAGTTAAATCGTCGACAGCGGCTACTAAGTGGGTGGTGGGTGGGCTTTGAATTTCTTCGTCGTCCGCATCCCAGCCGTCCTGAGCACAATCTGGCCAGGTCTCTCCTGATAACGAGAGGTATTTTAGCGAACTCAAGATGTCGCCGAAAGGTGAGTGTTGAGAGACGTCCGCTGCGGTGAACTCCATGATCGGCGCCCAATCGGATTCGATCGGGGCGGGCGCAGGAGGTTCGGAGTCCGGCACCTTGGAGTCACGAGCTTTATGAGGGACGAAGTCAGTGTTCAGCTCTATCGCCGTAGAGGTTGCAGCCCCCGAGGCGGTGTCTAGGCATCCATCCTCGATCTGTGGGGCTGGCTCCGAATTGAAGATCGGAGTGGTTTCGAGTGCGGCCTCCAGAGTACTATCCGGCGGCAGAGCTAAATCATGCCCGACGTGACAGTGCGGCACGCTCGGCTGTGGCTCGAATCCGTTGGAGATCAAGTCCCTGCGGATGTCAGCCGTGAAGTCCAAACTTCCAAATCTGACCTGACGGCCCGGGGCGTAACTTTCGACCTGCTCTAGATGGCCAAGCGAATTGGCCCGCAGTGCAAAGCCGCCGAATACGAAGATCTGTCTGGGGAGGAAGGTCTCACCCTGGACGGCGTCATTGATGATGATCGAAGAAGTCATCGATCCTATCGGTGACGACACAGAGGAACTCTCAATGAAAGCACCAATGTCGGTGTCAAAACCGGCGGATCTCAGGTAGGGGGTCCCGAACTGTGCGTCTAGGCGGATGGTAACAGGAGATGAGGGACACGATGTTTTTACCCAGGTTCGGGCCCTCTTGATGGAGGTAAAACCCTACTTCCTGCTTGATTAATATTGATGATGTGGGTTACAAGAGTAGATCTACCACGAGATCAAGGAGGCTAAACCCTAGAAGCTAGCCTATGGTATGATTGTTGTTCGTCCTATGGACTAAGGCCATCCGGTTTATATAGACACCGGAGAGGGCTAGGGTTACACAGAGTCGGTTACAAAGGTAGGAGATCTACATATCCGTATCGCCAAGCTTGCCTTCCACGCCAAGTAAAGTCCCATCCGGGCATGGGACGAAGTCTTCAATCTTGTATCTTCATAGTCTTGGAGTCCGGCCGATGATGATAGTTCGGCTATCCGGACACCCCCTAGTCCAGGACTCCCTCACTCCCGAACTCCCCAGTACTGGGTGGCGTCGAGGTTATCTCACCAACAACTGCATAAAAGAGATTTTCGATGTCGGCAAAACTCAGGTATTCCAGAACTGCAATGATAAAATTGTGACAACAACACCTCGGAGTTCAACTCCCCGGGACACTGCCACAACCCTTAAATGTCAGGAGGCACCAAGAACAATGTTCTCGTCACAAGACTATCGGAACGATCCCAAGATACCCGTGTGATCCTAAAATTTTTTTGTGAAAAAAATGAGGAGAGGAAAGACAAAACATCTACGTCGAGAGTCCTCACCAGAGCAATGAAGGGGGCTGAGGAGTAAAAAGAATCCTACTCTCCGATATATATAATCCTAAGACTCAAAATAGTTTTCTTCTAGACTCAACAACGGCCAACAAACAAGGGGGCTCATATGGTCGGTCGAGGCTCTGATACCAACTTGTCACGCCCAATATGCGATACTATCCTAAAGAGACTCGAAGGTCCCACCAAGGATAGAACCACATATTGATACGCTTTTGCAAGGTGGATATCATTACATCAACATTACATAATAGATGGGGATACATACAAGAGGCATACAATGCCACACGAATACAACATCATACATAAGAGCACCATCCGACTACGGATGAAACACAAACAGAAACTCAAACGACATCCACCCTGCTAGCCCAGGCTGCCGACCTGGAACCTATCCCCTGATCGAAGAAGAAGTAGAAGAAGCACTCCAAAACAAGCAAGCATCGCTCTCGTGTCATGATCATCACATAACCAGCACCTGCAACTGTTGTTGTAGTAATCTGTGAGCCACGAGGACTCAGCAATCCTATTACCATGGGTATCAAGACTAGCAAAGCTTAATGGGAAGGGAAGGGGTAAAGTGGTGAGGTTGCAGCAGCGACTAAGCATGATATGGTGGCTAACATACACAAATGAGAGCGAGAAGAGAAGCAAAGGAACGGTCGTGAAGCTAGCAATGATCAAGAAGTGATCCTGAACTCGACTTACGTCAAACATAACCCACAACCGTGTTCACTTCCTGGACTCCGCCGAAAAGAGACCATCATGGCTACGCATGCGGTTGATGCGTTTTAAATCGTATCTGGTGTCAAGTTCTCTACAACCGGACATTAACAAATTCCCATCTGCCACATAACCGCGGGCATGGCTCTCGAAAGTTTATACCCTGCAGGGGTGTCCCAACTTAGCCCATGATAAGCTCTCGCGATCAACGAAGGATATTCCTTCTCCCAGGAAGACCTGATCAGTCTCGGAATCCCGGTTTACAAGACATTTCGACAATGGTAAAACAAGACCCGCAAAGCCGCCCGATGTGCCGACAATCCCGATAGGAGCTGCACATATCTCGTTCTTAGGGCAACACCAGATAGGTCAGCCTACGAGTAAAACCAACCCTCGAGTTGCCCTGAGGTGGCCCCGCAGTCTGCCCGGTTCGGACCAGCACTTAGAGAAGCACTGGCCCGGGGGTGCTAAAATAAAGATGACCCTTGGGTTGGCTGACCCAAGGGAAGGGTATAGGTGGTGGTGAGGCAAATGGTAAAACCAAGATTGGGCCTTGCTGGAGGAGTTTTATTCAAAGCGAACTGTCAAGGGGGTCCCATAAATCACCCAACCGCGTAAGGAACGCAAAAATCCGGGAACATAATACTGATATGACAGAAAAGAGGGCGGCAAGAGTGGAACAAAACACCAGGCATAAGGCCGAGCCTTCCACCCTTTACCAAGTATGTAGATGCATTAATTAAATAAGAGATATTATGATATCCCAACCCAAATCATGTCCATCATGGAGCAATCTTCAACTTCACCTACAACTAATAATGCTATAAGAGGGGCTGAGCAAAAGCGGTAACATAGCCAAACAACGGTTTGCTAGGAAGGGTGAAAAGGTTAGAGGCTGACATGGCAATTTGGGGAGGCTTGAAGAACAAGTGATAGGAAGCGCAGCATAGCGATAGAACGAAACAACTAGCATAGCAATGATAGTAATGTGATCCAAGGTGACGGTCAACTTGCCTGAAATCCCGCTAGGAAGAAGAACGAGTCCATGAAGAAGACGAACAGACGAAGACGAGCCAAGCGTAGTCAAACGAATCCTCACGATCGCATTGAATAGGAACTAACGAGAAGAAGCAACACCGGAAAGAAACAAACAACATGGTAAACAACCAAGCATAAACATGGCATGATGCACAAACAAGTATGATGCATGTCCGGTTTAATGAGGCATGGCATGGCAAAGTGCAACAAACAATACTACAAGTTAAGTGGAGCTCAATATGCAATGAGTTGCATATTGACGAAACACCATATCAATTATTTAGTTCTCTCTCTCGGTTATGTACCCAACAATATTAAATGTTATTAAACATGGCAAGGGGTGAAGCATAATTAAACTACCTATCTAGGCAAGTTTAAATGAGGCCGGAACAACAAACAACAATTCCGGAAAATCCCCATATGCATATTTCGAATTTGGTACTGTTCTGCCCTAAAACATATTTTATTGTTGCTAAACAGGAAAATAAAGTGCACCATGTTAAACTAGGCATTTTCCACCCCATTTACATATAAAGGACATTTAAAACCGAGCTACGGTTATTTAGTTACGAAATAAATCATTTTAACATGGCATTTAAGCAAATTTAAACAAACATCATTTTAAGCATTTTAAACATGGATGAAAGTGGCATATTATGAAACTAGATGTAATTCCAAGCATTTTACATGTTTAACTCATTTTAATCCGATGCACAGTTTGTGAGATATTAAATGCATGAAGTGCAAGGACTTTTCTGTAAAACAGTAAATCCCGGATAATTAGCTAAAATCGTTTCGCGGGAAAAAACATGAATCGGGCCGAAACTGATTGGGCTAGCAGTGCACAGGAGGGTTGGGGGGGGGGGGCTGCTCACCCTTGGGCTTCGGCCCGGTTCGAAGCAAAGGCTGGAGGAGGCCGGTCCCTACGCTGCTCCTGGCTGGATCGAACGAGGAGGTGGAGGGGACGCGGTCAATGCACGGACGACCTACTGCTGCTCGATCTGAACGAACAGGAGGGGGCGCGCGCAGGGGAAGCAGAGCTTGACTACGCTCGGTGCAGTTCGTGAAGACGACAGCGGCGCGAGACTTGGCGAAGGGCGGCGCGACAAGGGGCTTGGCGCGGTCGAGGACGACGGCCTCAGGTCAGGGGAAGCTCGGGAGGAGCTGGGCCTTGAGATTGGGACGAGGCAGGGGGTTGCGGGCGCGGTCCTCTGCTCATCAGGAAGCAGAGCAGCGGCGGCGAGCTGGCTTGGCGGTTGGATGCAGGGCGATGGCGAGGGTCCGGCAGGACGGCAGGAACAAAGCGGACGGGCGAATCGAGGCTTGGGACGGTCGGTCCGTGCCGGATCGAAGAAGGTGCGGCGGCGCAGCAGGGCTCGAGCGGCTCCCTGGTACAGAGAAGAGAGAGAGGAAAATGTGAGGGAGAGAGGAGAGCGGAAGGGAGAGATGGAAGGCAGGGGCGCCACAACCTGGTGGTGCTCGCCGGAAGAGATGCTGATGACGGAGACGCCGGGGATCCGGTTCAGCGCGGCGGGGTCCCGTTCCCCGCCGGATTGAAGCGTATGCAGCGGGGAGACGCGAGGTGAGGCCGCGGCCTTGGCGCAGAGGAGGCACGCGGCTGTATCTGCATGGAATCGGCGGGTCGACGAGGAGGAGGGAGATGGCAACTCGATCTGCTCGCGGACGAGCTCCGGCTCGGGATGCTCCTGCGGGGCCGCAACGTCGGGGAAGAGGAGGCGGGACGGCCTGGTTGTTGCTGCTGCTTGCCGGCGGCAGGGACGAGGCAGAGGAGGCTGCAGGCGCTATGGTTGGTGGATCGAGAGGAGTGGATGGTTGGATCGGTGGCAAAATCCTGGAGGGGAAGGTGGTGGCTGCTGATTTGGAGCGGGGGAGATCCCGAGGAAGAGGGGAGTTGGTCGGGTGGCGGCGGATGGGAAGGAATGGATGGGACATGGCTCCTAAAATTTAGGGTTAGGTGGGTATATAAAGCGATGGGATTAGACTAATGGCTATCTCGTCCCTCCAATCGTAATCGGACGGACGGAAAAAAATAGGCTAGGGAGTCCAAATAAGAAAACGGAGATGTTTTATAGATGTTTGGGGATGATCCGAATCCAACAGTGATGACTGGGCGGTTCGGGTTTGGGGCAAGTTTCGGACGCATGCGAGGGGTCTGAGAGAGGTCGACGAAGACAAGGGGGGAATGTGGCAACTATGAGCGGATACGAATTTTATTAAAACATATGGATGCGATGCACATGATGCTATGAGATGAGATGCATGGCATGAACAAAATGCAAGACAAATGACAAAAACCCAACCACGAAGGAAAAATCATATCGCATATCCGGAAAAGGCAAGAGTTGGAGTTACGAATATGGAAAGTTGTATCCGGGGTGTTACAACACTCCACCACTACGAGAGGATCTCGTCCCGAGATCTAGGATGGCACCAGAGGGAGAAGAAAGAGGAATATAAGAGGTAAAACTAAGTTGCTTCTTTGACGAACGAGTGAAACCATGAATCTTGAGTGGTTGAGCAATTTAAAAGAAAGAGTGCAACAGAGATGAACGAGATTGCAAACAATCCGTTAGAAAAGAGGAACAAGGAGTACGACGAGAACCAAGAGGTTTAATGATAAAATAGATATTGAAACCACTCCGGTTAAAACTAGATAGAGAAGGAATAAGATTGATATAATTTGGGCAGCACTCTGACTGAAAGGAGAAGGAAAACTAGATAAGATGAAAAGAACTTGAAGAGATGACACAACACTCCGGTTAAATGGATAAGCATGAAAAAAACACGATCCTCACAATTCGAGATGATGAGTGAAGAGAGCAACATCACCATGCCTCCGGAAAAAAGAATAGAAGATAGATCATTGAAATAAAAGAATGGAGAAGAAAATGCCAACTTCTGCCACAAATGAACTTGGAAAGCATCCTTGCAAAGTAGGATTTAACGGAGTTGTTGGAAAATCAACAACGAAAAGAATAAGCTTGTAGTGGGCTTATGGAAAACATCTCAAGACTATGAGGTGACAACCGGCCACTAATGGAAACCATTGATTTGATTGAGAGAACCAAAGAGATGAAAACTTCTTCCACTAAGAGAATAAAGAGCAAGCTTGGGTCATGCATAATCAGCACAAATAGCAACAACGCTTAAGGAAAATCTTTGGGTGAAATCTGACACAAGATAACTCCAACGAAGAAGTTGATTGGTCGAAAAGATCTCTTGAACACAGAAAAATGATGGATTTAAAATACCTCATTCTTGACAACATATGAATCATGAAACATGAAGGAAATTGTCAAGAGTGACATAACACCACCTCAAAAGATAAGGTAGAAAGAATTGCACTTTGGAATGCAAGATGAAGAATACTTGAGCTCCTCAAATCAAAACATGTGTTGAGCACCATGTTTATTTTAGAGTATAACTTGGCGGGTCATAACTTCAAGAGAAATCTTGAAGAACAATTGAAGAATGAAAAGAATTCTTGATGGATCACCATGTTGAGCCTCCATGAAGAACTCTGGATAGGAAATGATAACATAAAAGAATTGAAGGTTGAAGCGAACAAGATTGAAGCCTTGCAATGATATAGATGGAGCTTCGTGATGGGACATCCAAGAAAACTTGGAACTCCGGAAAAGAAAAGATGAATCAACTCGAACCGAGAATGTGATATGATGAACAACTCCGGAAAGACGAAACTAGATCACTTGGATGAAACAATAATAAGAATTATGTTATGTGTATCCTTCACCAATATAAATTGATGACAAGCAACGGATTTGGCATACTACTTATTCTCGTTGAAAGGATTAAGAGAGATATAGCACAAACTTGAGAAAAGTCTTCAACGATCCACCGGTAGGATTTGAAAACAACGAATGAATTGATAAGATAATAAGGAAGTGAAATCTTGAACGAACCACCGTAAGAACTGAAAATGAACGTAGCAAAGGCACAATTCACCGGAAAGAATGAAGATACTTGAGGGGATTTAGATACAAGTGAACGAAGAGATCATGAGCTTATTAGAGAATACTTGAATGATGCATCGGTAGAATATGGAGAAGGAGAGCTAAAAGCTGAGAATGAATAAACCCGAAATGATGGCCTTCGTAGGAATAAAATGGAAAGAACTCACGAAATGCCCCGGATGGTAAGAAAAGAATTCTCATAATCAAAACAATTATGAGGATAGCATGAAGCTAGAACCATGAATCTTCAAGAGAATGGACCAAGATTTAGAGGAAACACTTCTTCGGTCTTCACATGTTGAGAATGATGATGAGAACCACCAAAATTGCTGAGGCACTTCGGAACAAAGAAGAATAGAAATGATGAAGCAACAATAAAAATATTTTGAAAACGATCTTGGAGAAGGGATATGACTGATGAAAATTCATTCTTACGTCACACTCTAAAAAGAATTTGGGAATAGCTCCGGAATAACTAGAAGAGTCAGGTAAGATCCTGGGAAAAAACCTGTGGGTTAGGGCCCACTCAAAAGAAAACACCGCTGAACAATTTTAAAGAGAGGTTGCACCGGTTGAATTAAATGGCTTGAATGAGGTAACAACCTCGAAATAGTTAGAATTGATGCAGAGTGGAAACATGAATCTTCAGAGATATCTTCAGCACTTTGGAACAAATGAATAGGAAGAAGTGAATGAATAAGAGGTGCATCGGCATGAGAAAGCATTAGAAACGAGGAAAGGAATATGATGAATATCGAAAGCTTGAATTGGATCCACCGGAGAATAACAACAATGAAGGATGATGAACATGAAACTGTTGAGCATCTTCATGGGGAATCACCGGATAAGAACATTGAAAGAAAAGAATGAAGAGACTTCCCACAAATAAAAGGATACATGATTAAGAAATCTGAGTCCTTGAAGAAAAAGGGTGGGAGGGCGAGAAAACAAAGGCAACTTGGGGACTGATGAAACAAACACCATTGAGAAAACTTAGAATTGATCTCGCAAATATTGAAATGATCGGACCCACTTGAAGAGAAGCACGCCAGTTGGAAAAGAATTAACATGAAGACCTCGATGATCACGAAGGATTAGTATTCACATAGCAATATGAGAACACTGTTTAGGGAAGGTATGGATTCCACATTTGACTTCGAAGCAACTCGAATACCACAAATAAAACAAAACAAAGGATTTGGCTTGCAGAATAAGCCGGAACAAATACATATGATAGAGATTTACCCAATCCCGTATCATGCATTTGTCGGAAAGATATTCTAGGAGCTACTTGAATTCCCACCTATAAAACTCCCGAAACTTTCTAGTTATGCAATCTGGTGTTGGGGATACAGGGAAAGCAATATATCTCACCCAAACTAACAATACCTACATCCAAGCTGTATCCATCCGTCAACACATAACCAAGAAAACTCCGGAAATCGTGTACCTCAACCTTCGAAAAGCATCCATTATACGAGCTATGGCAATACTCCCGAACTCCCCAGTACTGGGTAGCATCGTGGTTATCTCACCAACAACTGCATAAAGGAGATTTTCGATGTCGGCAAAACTTAGGTATTCCAGAACTGCAATGATAAAATTGTGACGACAACACCTCGGAGCTCAACTCCCCGGGACACTGCCACAACCCCTAAATGTCAGGAGGCACCAAGAACAATTTTCTCGTCACAAGACTGTCGGAACGATCCCAAGATACCCGCGTGATCCTAAAAAAATTTGTGAAAAAATTGAGGAGAGG
Source organism: Triticum dicoccoides (assembly GCF_002162155.2). Classification (NCBI taxonomy): domain Eukaryota; kingdom Viridiplantae; phylum Streptophyta; class Magnoliopsida; order Poales; family Poaceae; genus Triticum; species Triticum dicoccoides. The sequence goes on from NC_041385.1 coordinate 412,942,713, forward strand.
AAAGACAAAACATCTACGTCGAGAGTCCTCACCAGAGCGACGAAGGGGGCTGAGGAGTAAAAAGAATCCTACTCTCCGATATATATAATCCTAAGACTCAAAATAGTTTTCTTCTAGACTGAACAACGGCCAACAAACAAGGGGCTCATATGGTCGGTCGAGGCTCTGATACCAACTTGTCACGCCCAATATGCGATACTATCCTAAAGAGACTCGAAGGTCCCACCAAGGATAGAACCGCATATTGATATGCTTTTGCAAGGTGGATATCATTACATCAACATTACATAATATATGGGGATACATACAAGAGGCATACAATGCCACACGAATACAACATCATACATAAGAGCACCATCCGACTACGGATGAAACACAAACAGAAACTCAAATGACATCCACCCTGTTAGCCCAGGCTGCTGACCTGGAACCTATCCCCTGATCGAAGAAGAAGCAGAAGAAGTACTCCAAAACGAGCAAGCATCGCTCTCACATCATGATCATCACATAACCTGCACCTGCAACTGTTGTTGTAGTAATCTGTGAGCCACGAGGACTCAGCAATCCCATTACCATGGGGTTGCGGGCGCGGTCCTCTGCTCGTCAGGAAGCAGAGCAGCGGCGGCGAGCTGGCTTGGCGGTTGGATGCAGGGCGACGGCGAGGGTCCGGCGGGACGGCAGGAACGAACCGGACGGGCGAATCGGGGCTTGGGACGGCCGGTCCGTGCCATATCGAAGAAGGTGCGGCGGCGCAGCAGGGCTCGAGCGGCTCCCTGGTACAGAGAAGAGAGAGAGAGGAAAACGTGAGCGAGAGAGGAGAGCAGAAGGGAGAGATGGAAGGCAGGGGCGCCACAACCTGGTGGTGCTCGCCGGAAGAGATGCAGACGACGGGGACGCCGGGGATCTGGTTCAGGGCGGCGGGGTCCCGTTCCCCGCCGGATCGAAGCGAATGCAGCGGGGAGACGCGAGGTGAGGCTGCGGCCTTGGCGCAGAGGAGGCACGCGGCTGTATCTGCAGGGAATCGGCGGGTCGACGAGGAGGAGGGAGATGACAACTTGATCTGCTCGCGGACGAGCTCCGGCTCGGGATGCTCCTGCGAGGCCGCAACGTCGGGGAAGAGGAGGCCGAACGGCTTGGTTGCTGCTGCTGCTTGCCGGCGATGGGGCGAGGCAGAGGAAGCTGCAGGCGCTGTGGTTGGTGGATCGAGAGGAGTGGCTGGTTGGATCGGTGGCAAAATCGAGGAGGGGAAGGTGGTGGCTGCTGATTTGGAGCGGGGGAGATCCCGAGGAAGAGGGGAGTTGGTCGGGTGGCGGCGGATGGGAAGGAATGGAGGGACATGGCTCCTAAAATTTAGGGTTAGGTGGGTATATAAAGCGATGGGATTAGACTAAGGGCTATCTCGTCCCTCTAATCGTAATCGGACGAACGGGAAAAAAATAGGCTAGGGAGTCCAAATAAGAAAACGAAGATGTTTTATAGATGTTTGGGGATGATCCAAATCCAATGGTGATGACTGGGCGGTTCGGGTTCGGGGCAAGTTTCGGACGCACGCGAGGGGTCTGAGAGAGGTCGACGAAGACAAGGGGGGAATGTGGCAACTATGAGCAGATACGGGTTTTATGAAAACATATGGATGCGATGCACGTGATGCTATGAGATGAGATGCATGGCATGAACAAAATGCAAGACAAACGACAAAAACCCAACCACGAAGGAAAAATCATATCGCATCTCCGAAAAAGGCAAGAGTTGGAGTTACGAATATGGAAATTTGTATCCGGGGTGTTACACCATGCTTGTAGTAGTAATTAAAAAGAAAACCCAAAAAGATTTCTCATTCTTCATTTGCTTGTTGGGAGTTTTCCCGTGTAAATAGTTTTATTTTCTTTTCTTTCCTTTGGGGGTCAAGAGGAGAAGACCATAATGAAAATGTTTAGTGGCTCTCATATGCATGATTGTTGATTTAACTTAGAGCCCATATTACCTTGTCTTCTCCCTTGAATTTAATGCTTGCAGATTCTAGCTTAGTCCAATGCACGTGCACTATTATTATTATACACACCGTTCGGTCGTGCAAGTGAAAGGCAATAATGAAGATATATGATGGACTGATTGAGATGAGAGAAGCTGGTATGAACTCGATCTCTCTTGTTTTTGTAAATATGATGAGTTCATCATTCCTGATTCATCCTATTATGAATAAACATGTTTGCAATGACAATTAGAGATTATAGTTGCTTATGCCATGCTTAATTAGCTAGGAGCTTATAATGGTTTACCTTGCGTGCCAACATGCTAGTAAAATGGTTGTGATGTGGTATGATAGGGTGGTATCCTCCTTTGAATGATTCGAGTGACTTGACTTGGCACATGTTCACGCATGTAGTTGAAACAGAATCAACATAGCCTTCACGATATTTATGACCATGGTGGATTATATCCTACTCATGCTTGCACTTAGTGTTGATTAATTTTCATGCATGTTCATGATTGTTGTCGCTCTCTCAGTTGGCCGCTTCCCAGTCTTTTGCTAGCCTTCACATGTACTAAGCGGGAATACTGCTTGTGCATCCAAACTCCATAAACACCAAAGTTGTTCCACATGAGTCCACCAAACCTTCCTATATGCGGTATTTACCTACCGTTCCAAGTAAATTTGTATGTGCCAAACTCCAAACCTTCAAATGAAATTCTGTTTTGTATGCTCGAGCAACTCATGTATCAACTAGGGTTGTCTATATCTTCCATGCTAGGTGGGTTATTCTCAAGAGGAGTGGACTCCGCTCCTCATTCACGAGAAAATGGCTGGTAACCGGGATGCCCAGTCCCATGATCAAAAAGATCAAAGCAAATCAAAATAATTAAACAAAACTCCCCCAAGGCTGTTGCTAGTTGGAGGCACTCATTGTTTCGAGCAAGGCATGGATTGATGCTTGTTGGTGGCGGGGGAGTATAAACTTTACCATTCTGTTTGGGAACCGCCTATAATGTATGTAGCATGAAAGTGAAGGAAATATGCCCTAGAGGCAATAATAAAGTTATTATTTATTTCCTCATATCATGATAAATGTTTATTATTCATGCTAGAATTGTATTAACCGGAAACATGATACATGTGTGAATACATAGACAAACATAGTGTCACTAGTATGCCTCTACTTGACTAGCTCATTGATCAAAGATGGTTATGTTTCCTAACCATATACATGTGTTGTCATTTGATTAATGGGATCACATCATTAGGAGAATGTTGTGATTGACTTGACCGATTCCGTTAGCTTAGCACTTGATCGTTTAGTATGTTGCTATTGCTTTCTTCATGACTTATACAAAGTTCCTACAACTATGAGATTGTGCAACTCCCGTTTACCGGAGGAACACTTTGTGTGCTACCAAACGTCACAACATAACTGGGTGATTATAAAGGTGCTCTATAGGTGTCTCCAAAGGTACATGTTGAGTTGGCATAATTCGAGATTAGGTTTTGTCACTCCGATTGTCGGAGAGGTATCTCTGGGCCCTCTCGGTAATACTCATCACTTAAGCCTTGCAAACATTGTAACTAATGATTTAGTTATGAAATGATGTATTGCGGAACGAGTAAAGAGACTTGCCGGTAACGAGATTGAACTAGGTATTGGATACCGATGATCGAATCTCGGTCAAGTAACATACCGATGACAAAGGGAACAACGTATGTTGTTATGCAGTTTGACTGATAAAGATCTTCGTAGAATATGTAGGAACCAATATGAACATCCAGGTTCCTCTATTGGTTATTGACCGAGAATAGTTCTAGGTCATGTCTACATAGTTCTCGAACCCGTAGGGTCCGCACGCTTAACGTTACGATGACAGTTTTATTATGAGTTTATAAGTTTTGATGTACCGAAGTTTGTTCGGAGTCTCGGATGTGATCATGGACATGATGAGGAGTCTCGAAATGGTCGAGACATAAAGATTGATATATTGGACGACTATATTCGGACACCGGAAGTGTTCCGGGTGATTTCGGAAAACCGGAGTGCCGGAGGGTTACCAGAACCCCCGGGAGAGTTAATGGGCCACATGGGCCTTAGTGGAAAGAGAGAGGGGCGGCCAGGGTGGGCCGCGCGCCCCCTCTCCCTCTGGTCCGAATTGGACTAGGAGGGGGGGGGCGGCGCCCCCCACTTTCCTTCCCCCTCTCCCCCTTCCTTTCCCCCTCCTAGTAGGAGTAGGAAAGGGGGAGTCCTACTCCTACTAGGAGGAGGACTCCTCCTCCTTGGCGCGCCCACAAGGGCCGGCCGGCCTCC
>NC_041385.1:412947273-412954015 GCF_002162155.2 Triticum dicoccoides
GCCTCCCCCCTTGCTCCTTTATATACAGGGGCGGGGGGGGGGCACCCTAGAACACACAAGTTGATCTAAGGATCGTTCCTTAGCCGTGTGCGGTGCCCCCTCCACCATATTCCACCTCGGTCATATCGTCGCGGAGTTTAGGCGAAGCCCTGCGTCGGTAGAACATCATCATCGTCACCACGCCGTCGTGCTGACGGAACTCATCCCCGACGCTTTGCTGGATTGGAGCCCGGGCAACGTCATTGAGCTGAACGTGTGCTGAACACGGAGGTGCCGTACGTTCGGTGCTTGGATCAGTTGAATCATGAAGACGTACGACTACATCAACCGCGTTGTCATAACGCTTCCGCTTACGGTCTACGAGGGTACGTGGACAACACTCTCCCCTCTCGTTGCTATGCCATCACCATGATCTTGCGTGTGCGTAGGAATTTTTTTGAAATTACTACGTTCCCCAACAGTGGCATCCGAGCCTTGGTTTTATGCATTGATGTTATATGCACGAGTAGAACACAAGTGAGTTGTGGGCGATACAAGTCATACTGCTTACCAGCATGTCATACTTTGGTTCGGCGGTATTGTTGGATGAAGCGGCCCGGACCGACATTACGCGTACGCTTACGCGAGACTGGTTCTACCGACGTGCTTTGCACACAGGTGGCTGGCGGGTGTCAGTTTCTCCAACTTTAGTTGAACCGAGTGTGGCTACGCCCGGTCCTTGCAAATGTTAAAACAACACTAACTTGACGAACTATCATTGTGGTTATGATGCGTAGGTAAGAACTGTTCTTGCTAAGCCCATAGCAGCCACGTAAAACTTGCAACAACAAAGTAGAGACGTCTAACTTGTTTTTACAGGGCATGTTGTGATGTGATATGGTCAAGACGTGATGCTATATTTATTGTATGAGACGATCATGTTTTGTAACCGAAGTTATCGGCAACTGGCAGGAGCCATATGGTTGTCGCATTATTGTATAAAATGCAAACGCCCTCTAATTGCTTTACTTTATCACTAAGCGGTAGCGATAGTCGTAGAAGCAATAGATGGCGTAAACGACAATGATGCTACGATGGAGATCAAGGTGTTGTGCCGGTGACGATGGTGATCACGACAGTGCTTCGGAGATGGAGATCACAAGCACAAGATGATGATGGACATATCATATCACTTATATTGATTGCATGTGATGTTTATCCTTTATGCATCTTATCTTGCTTTGATTGACGGTAGCATTTTAAGATGATCTCTCACTAAAAATTATCAAGAAGTGTTCTCCCTGAATATGCACCGTTGCCAAAGTTCGTCGTGCCCAGACACCACGTGATGATCGGGTGTGATAAGCTCTACGTCCATCTACAACGGGTGCAAGCCAGTTTTGCACACGCAGAATATTCAGGTTATACTTGACGAGCCTAGCATATGCAGATATGGCCTCGGAACACAGAGACCGAAAGGTCGAGCGTGAATCATATAGTATATATGATCAACATAGTGATGTTCACCATTGAAAACTACTCCATCTCACGTGATGATCGGTTATGGTTTAGTTGATTTGGATCACGTAATCACTTAGATGACTAGAGACATATCTATCTAAGTGGGAGTTCTTAAGTAATATGATTAATTGAACTTAAATTTATCATGAACTTAGTACCTGATAGTATTTTGCTTGTCTATGTTTGTTGTAGATAGATGGCTCGTGCTGTTGTTCCGTTGAATTTTAATGCGTTCCTTGAGAAAGCAAAGTTGAAAGATGATGGTAGCAATTACACGGACTGGGTCCGTAACTTAAGGATTATCCTCATTGCTGCACAGAAGAATTACGTCCTGTAAGCACCGCTGGGTGCCAGGCCTGCTGCAGGAGCAACGCCAGATGTTGTGAACATCTGGTAGAGCAAAGCTGATGACTACTCTATAGTTCAGTGTGCCATGCTTTACGGCTTAGAACCGGGTCTTCAACGACGTTTTGAACGTCATGGAGCATATGAGATGTTCCAGGAGTTGAAGTTAATATTTCAAGCGAATGCCCGGATTGAGAGATATGAAGTCTCCAATAAGTTCTACAGCTGCAAGATGGAGGATAATAGTTTTGTCAGTGAGCATATACTCAAAATGTCTGGGTATAATAATCACTTGATTCAACTGGGAGTTAATCTTCCAGATGATAGCGTCATTGACAGAATTCTCCAATCACTGCCACCAAGCTACAAGAGCTTCGTGATGAACTATAATATGCAAGGGATGAACAAGACAATTCCCGAGCTCTTCGCAATGCTAAAGGCTGCGGAGGTAGAAATCAAGAAGGAGCATCAAGTGTTGATGGTCAACAAGACCACTAGTTTCAAGAAAAAGGGCAAAGGGAAGAAGAAGGGGAACTTCAAGAAGAACAGCAAGCAAGTTGCTGCTCAAGAGAAGAAACCCAAGTCTAGACCTAAGCCTGAAACTGAGTGCTTCTACTGCAAGCAAACTGGTCACTGGAAGCGGAACTGCCCCAAGTATTTGGCGGATAAGAAGGATGGCAAAGTGAACAAAGGTATATGTGATATACATGTTATTGATGTGTACCTAACTAGAGCTCGTAGTAGCACCTGGGTACTTGATACTAGTTATGTTGCTAATATTTGCAACTCGAAACAGGGACTACGGAATAAGCGAGCACTGGCCAAGGACGAGGTGACGATGCGCGTGGGAAACGGTTCCAAAGTCGATGTGATCGCGGTCGGCATGCTACCTCTACATCTACCTTCAGGATTAGTTTTAGACCTGAATAATTGTTATTTGGTGCCAGCGTTGAGCATGAACATTATATTTGGATCATGTTTGATGCGAGACGGTTATTCATTTAAATCAGAGAATAATGGTTGTTCTATTTATATGAGTAATATCTTTTATGGTCATGCACCCTTGAAGAGTGGTCTATTTTTATTGAATCTCGATAGTAGTGATACACATATTCATAATGTCGAAGCCAAAAGATGCAGAGTTGATAATGATAGTGCAACTTATTTGTGGCACTGCCATTTAGGTCATATCGGTGTAAAGCGCATGAAGAAACTCCATACTGATGGACTTTTGGAATCACTTGATTATGAATCACTTGGTACTTGCAAACCGGGCCTCATGGGTAAGATGACTAAAACACCGTTCTCTGGTACTATGGAGAGAGCAACAGATTTGTTGGAAATCATACATACAGATGTATGTGGACCGATGAATATTGAAGCTCGTGGCGGATATAGTTATTTTCTCACCTTCACAGATGATTTGAGCAGATATGGGTATATCTACTTAATGAAACACAAGTCTGAAACATTTGAAAAGTTCAAAGAATTTCAGAGGGAAGTGGAAAATCATCGTAACAAGAAAATTAAGTTTCTACGATCTGATCGTGGAGGAGAATATTTGAGTTACGAGTTTGGTTTACATTTGAAACAATGCGGAATAGTTTCGCAACTCACGCCACCCGGAACACCACAACGAAATGGTGTGTCCGAACGTCATAATCGTACTTTACTAGATATGGTGTGATCTATGATGTCTCTTACTGATTTACCGCTATCGTTTTGGGGTTATGCTTTAGAGACGGCTGCATTCACATTGAATAGGGCACCATCAAAATCCATTGAGACGACGCCTTATGAACTATGGTTTGGCAAGAAACCAAAGTTGTCGTTTCTTAAAGTTTGGGGCTGCGATGCTTATGTGAAGAAACTTCAACTAGATAAGCTCGAACCCAAATCGGAGAAATGTGTCTTCATAGGGTACCCAAAAGAGATTGTTGGGTACACCTTCTATCACAGATCCGAAGGCAAGACATTCATTGCTAAGAATGGATCCTTTCTAGAAAAAGAGTTTCTCTCGAAAGAAGTGAGTGGGAGCAAAGTAGAACTTGATGAGATAACTATGGCTGCTCCCTTATTGGAAAGTAGTTCATCACAGAAATCAGTTCCTGTGACATCTACACCAATTAGTGAGGAAGATAATGATATTGATCATGGAACTTCAGATCAAGTTTCTACTGAACCTCGTAGGTCTACCAGAATAAAATCTGCACTAGAGTGGTACGGTAATCCTATTCTGGAAGTCATGTTACTTGACCATGATGAACCTACGAACTATGAGGAAGCGATGATGAGCCCAGATTCCGCAAAATGGCTAGAAGCCATGAAATCTGAGATGGGATCCATGTATGAGAACAAAGTATGGACTTTGGTTGACTTGCCCGATGATCGGCAAGCCATTGAGAATAAATGGATCTTTAAGAAGAAGACTGACGCTGACGGTAATGTAACTATCTATAAAGCTCGACTTGTTGCGAAAGGTTTTCGACAAGTTCAAGGGGTTGACTACGATGAGACTTTCTCACTCGTAGCGATGCTTAAGTCTGTCCGAATCATGTTAGCGATTGCCGCATTTTATGATTATGAAATTTGGTAGATGGATGTCAAAACTGCATTTCTGAATGGATTTCTGGAAGAAGAGTTGTATATGATGCAACCGGAAGGCTTTGTCGATCCTAAGGGAGCTAACAAAGTGTGCAAGCTCCAGCGATCAATCTATGGTCTGGTGCAAGCCTCTCGGAGTTGGAATAAACGTTTTGATAGTGTGATCAAAGCATATGGTTTTATACAGACTTTTGGAGAAGCGTGTATTTACAAGAAAGTGAGTGGGAGCTCTGTAGCATTTCTAATATTATATGTGGATGACATATTGTTGATTGGAATGATATAGAATTTCTGAATAGCATCAAAGGATACTTGAATAAAAGTTCTTCAATGAAAGACCTCGGTGAAGCTGCTTACATATTGGGCATTAAGATCTATAGAGATAGATCAAGGCGCTTGATTGGACTTTCACAATGCACGTACCTTGATAAAGTGTTGAAAAGGTTCAATATGGATCAGGCGAAGAAAGGGTTCTTGCCTGTATTACAAGGTATAAAGTTGAGTCAGACTCAATGCCCGACCACTGCAGAAGATAGAGAGAAAATGAAAGGAGTTCCCTATGCTTCAGTCATAGGCTCTATCATGTATGCAATGCTGTGTACCAGACCTGATGTGTGCCTTGCTATTAGTTTGGCAGGGAGGTACCAAAGTAATCCAGGAGTGGGTCACTGGACAGCGGTCAAGAACATCCTGAAATACCTGAAAAGGACTAAGGATATGTTTCTCGTATATGGAGGTGACAAAGAGCTAGTCGTAAATGGTTACGTCGATGTAACCTTTGACACTGATCCGGACGATTCTAAATCACAAACCGGATACGTATTTTTATTAAACGGTGGAGCTGTAAGTTGGTGCAGTTCTAAACAAAGCGTCGTGGCGGGATCTACATGTGAAGCGGAGTACATAACTGCTTCGGAAGCAGCAAATGAAGGAGTCTGGATGAAGGAGTTCATTTCCGATCTAGGTGTCATACCTAGTGCATCGGGACCAATGAAGATCTTCTATGACAATACTGGTGCAATTGCCTTGGCAAAGGAATCCAGATTTCACAAGAGGACCAAGCACATCAAGAGATGCTTCAATTCCATTCGGGACCAAGTCCAAATGGGAGACATAGAGATTTGCAAGATACATACGGATCTGAATGTTGCAAACCCATTAACTAAGCCTTTCTCACGAGCAAAACATGATCAGCACCAAGACTCCATGGGTGTTAGAATCATTACTATGTAATCTAGATTATTGACTCTAGTGCAAGTGGGAGACTGAAGGAAATATGCCCTAGAGGCAATAATAAAGTTATTATTTATTTCCTCATATCATGATAAATGTTTATTATTCATGCTAGAATTGTATTAACCGGAAACATGATACATGTGTGAATACATAGACAAACATAGTGTCACTAGTATGCCTCTACTTGACTAGCTCATTGATCAAAGATGGTTGTGTTTCCTAACCATAGACATGTGTTGTCATTTGATTAATGGGATCACATCATTAGGATAATGTTGTGATTGACTTGACCCATTCCGTTAGCTTAGCACTTGATCGTTTAGTATGTTGCTATTGCTTTCTTCATGACTTATACAAAGTTCCTACAACTATGAGATTGTGCAACTCCCGTTTACCGGAGGAACACTTTGTGTGCTACCAAACGTCACAACGTAACTGTGTGATTATAAAGGTGCTCTACAGGTGTCTCCAAAGGTACATGTTGAGTTGGCATAATTCGAGATTAGGTTTTGTCACTCCGATGTCGGAGAGGTATCTCTGGGCCCTCTCGGTAATACTCATCACTTAAGCCTTGCAAGCATTGTAACTAATGAGTTAGTTATGAAATGATGTATTACGGAACGAGTAAAGAGACTTGCCGGTAACGAGATTGAACTAGGTATTGGATACCGACGATCGAATCTCGGGCAAGTAACATACCGATGACAAAGGGAACAACGTATGTTGTTATGCGATTTGACCGATAAAGATCTTCGTAGAATATGTAGGAACCAATATGGACATCTAGGTTCCTCTACTGGTTATTGACCGAGAATAGTTCTAGGTCATGTCTACATAGTTCTCGAACCCGTAGGGTCCGCACGCTTAACGTTACGATGACAGTTTTATTGTGAGTTTATAAGTTTTGATGTACCGAAGTTTATTCGGAGTCCCAGATGTGATCACGGACATGACGAGGAGTCTCGACATGGTCGAGACATAAAGATTGATATATTGGACGACTATATTCGGACACCGGAAGTTTTCCGGGTGATTTCGGAGAAAATCGGAGTGCCAG
>NC_041385.1:412954342-412966737 GCF_002162155.2 Triticum dicoccoides
TCCTAGTAGGAGTAGGAAAGGGGGAGTCCTACTCCTACTAGGAGGAGGACTCCTCCTCCTTGGCGCGCCCACAAGGGCCGGCCGGCCTCCCCCCTTGCTCCTTTATATACGGGGGCGGGGGGGGGGCACCCTAGAACACACAAGTTGATCTACGGATCGTTCCTTAGCCGTGTGCGGTGCCCCCCTCCACCATATTCCACCTCGGTCATATCGTCGCGAAGTTTAGGCAAAGCCCTGCGCCGGTAGAACATCATCATCGTCACCACGCCGTCGTGCTGACGGAACTCATCCCCGACGCTTTGCTGGATTGGAGCCCGGGGAACGTCATCGAGCTGAACGTGTGCTGAACACGGAGGTGCCGTACGTTCAGTGCTTGGATCGGTCGAATCATGAAGACGTGCGACTACATCAACCGCGTTGTCATAACGCTTCCGCTTACGGTCTACGAGGGTACGTGGACAACACTCTCCCGTCTCGTTGCTATGCCATCACCATCATCTTGCGTGTGCGTAGGAATTTTTTTGAAATTACTACGTTCCCCAACAGAAAGATATTGAGATCTCATAGTTGTTGCGTTGACAGTGTAAGTATACCGCTCAAAATATTCTCTATTTTAAAATCAAGTTCTGGCACCACTACAAATCCCTGCTTACCTCTACGAAGGACCTATCTATTTACTTTTATGTTGAGTCATCATCCTCTTATTAAAAAGCACCCGCTAGAGAGCACACTGTCATTTGCATTCATTACTATTAGTTTATATTGGGTATGACTTGAGTGGATCTCTTTTACCATGAATTACAATGTTTAGTTAGTCCTTGATCTTTAAAGGTGCTCTGCATTTATGTTTTGCGGTCTTAGAAAGGGCTAGCGAGATACCATCTTATTATATCATATGATGATTGTTTTGAGAAAGTGTTGTCATCCGAGATTTATTATTATTGCTCGCTAGTTTATTATGCCATTGACATGAGTAAATATGAGACCTAAGTGTTATTGTGAATATGGTTAGTTCATAATCTTTGCTGAAAACTTGAATGCTGGCTTTACATATTTACAACAACAAGAACAAACAGAGTTTGTAAAAGTTTTTCTTTATCACTTTGAGTTTATCAACTGAATTGCTTGAGGACAAGCAAAGGTTTAAGTTTGGGGGGGTTGATACATCTCCAACATATCTACTTTTCCAAACACTTTTGCCCTTGTTTTGGACTCTAACTTGCATGATTTGAATGAAACTAACCCGGACTGACGCTGTTTTCAGCAGAACTGCCATGGTGTTATTTTTGTGCAGAAACAAAAGTTCTCGGAATGACCTGAAAATCCACGGAGATACTTTTGGAAAATATAAAAAATACTGGCGAAAGAATCAAGGCAAGGGGGCCCACACCTTGTCCACGAGGGTGGGGCGTGCCCCTGCCTCGTGGGCCCCCTGGATGTCCACCAACCTCAACTCCAATTCTATATATTTGCTTTCACGGAGAAAAAAATCAGAGAGAACATTTTCGTCGCGTTTTACGATACGGAGCCGCCGCCAAGCCCTAATCACTCTCGGGAGGGCTGATATGGAGTCCGTCATTGCCAATCTCATGATGCTCACCGCCGTGCATGAGTAATTTCATCTTAGGCTTGCTGGACGGTGATGGGTTGGATGAGATTTACCATGTAATCAAGTTAGTTTTGTTAGGGTTTGATCCCTAGTATCCACTATGTTCTGAGATTGATGTTGCTATGACTTTGCTATGCTTAATGCTTGTCACTAGGGCCCGAGTGCCATGATTTCAGATCTGAACCTATTATGTTTTCATGAATATATGTGAGTTCTTGATCCTATCTTGCAAGTCTATAGTCACCTATTATGTGTTATGATCCGACAACCCCGAAGTGACAATAATCGGGATATTTCTCGGTGATGACCATAGTTTGATGAGTTCATGTACTCACTAAGTGCTAATGCTTTGGTCCGGTACTCTATTAAAAGGAGGCCTTAATATCCCTTAGTTTCCATTAGGACCCAGCTGCCACGGAAGGGTAGGACAAAAGATGTCATGCAAGTTCTTTTCCATAAGCACGTATGACTATATTTGGAATACATGCCTACATTACATTGATGAACTGGAGCTAGTTCTGTGTCACTGTATGTTATAACTATTACATGAGGAATCGCATCCGACATAATTATCCATCACTGATCCAATGCCTACGAGCTTTTCACATATTGTGCTTTGCCTATTTACTTTACCGTTGCTACTGTTACAATTACTACAAAACTGCTACCATTACTTTTGCCACTGTTACCATTACTATCATACTACTTTGCTACTAAATACTTTGCGACAGATACTAAGTTATCCAGGTGTGGTTGAATTGACAACTCAACTGCTAATACTTGAGAATATTCTTTGGCTCCCCTTGTGTCGAATCAATAAATTTGGGTTGAATACTCTACCCTCGAAAACTGTTGCGATTCCCTATACTTGTGGGTTATCAGGTAGTGAGGCACGTATTTGTATTGTTGCCATCAAGGGTAAAAAGATAGGGTTTTCATTGATACGTCTCCCACGTATCTATAATTTATGAAGTATTCATGCTATTATATTATCCATCTAGGCTGTTTTATATGCATTTATATGTCATTTTATATGATTTTTTGGGACTAACCTATTAACCTAGAGCCCAGTGCCAGTTTCTGTTTTCTCCTTGTTTTAGTGTTTTACAGAAAAGGGATACCAAACGGAGTCCAATTGACGTGCCAATTTTTGAGGATTTTTTCTGGACCAAAAGAAGACCACAGGGCATCGGAGTTGGGCCATAGGAGTCCCGGGCTGCCCACGAGAGTGGGGGGCGCCCCCCCTAGGGCGCGGCCCCCTCTCTCGTGGACAGCCCGGAGGCCCCCTTGACGTGAAACCAACGGCAAAAATTCCTATAAATACAGAAACCTTCGGGAATTAACCTAGATCGGAAGTTCCGCCGCCGCAAGCCTCTGTAGCCACGAGAAATCAATCTAGGCCCTCTCTGACACCCTGCAGGAGGGGGCCATCATCACCGGAGGCCATGGAGGAGGATATCGGAGGGGCCATCATCGCCATGAAGGCCAAGGACCAGAGGGGGAAAGCCATGGAGGAGGAAGCACAAGGGGGAGAACCTCTCCTCCTCTCTCCTGGTGGCACCGGAGTGCCATCGGGAGGGGAATCATCGCCGTGGTGATCGTCTTCATCAACATCACCATCATCATCACCACCCTCATCTCTTTTATGCGGTCCACTCTCGCGCACCCCGATGTAATCCCTACTTGAACATGGTGCTTTATGCTACATATTATGATCCAATGATGTGTTGCCATCTTATGATGTTTTGAGTAGATATCTTTTGTCTTTGAGTTAATTGATGATTTAGATTGGTATGAGTTGTATGTTTTATTTCGGTGCTGTCCTATGGTGCCCTCTGTGTCGCGCAAGCGTGAGGGATTCCCGCTGTAGGGTGTTGCAATATGTTCATGATTTGCTTATAGTGGGTTGCTAGAGTGACAAAAGCTTAAACCCGAGTAAGGGGGTTGTTGCGTATGGGAAAAAAGGGGACTTGATGCTTTAATGCTATGGTTGGATTTTACCTTAATGAATTTATAGTATTTGTGGATGCTTGCTAGAGTTCCAATCATAAGAGCATATGATCCTAGTAGGAAAAGTATGTTAGCTTATGCCTCTCCCTCATATGAAATTGCAATGACAACTAGCGATCTTGTTAACAATTGCTTAGGACAATTATGCACACCGATCCACCATTATTCCACACTCGCTATTTATATTGTTTAGTATTATATTCTAAATTTATGATAACAGCACCTAATTTTATATTTTAGCTCTCCGATATCATACAAATTTATCCTCTTCATACCCACAACACAGTTTTATTTGTAGTTTCTAGCTGGAAGCAAACGTTCGGTGCACGTAGAGTCGTATCAGTGGCAGATAGGGCTTGAGAGAATATTGATCTTACCTTTAGCTCCTTGTGGGTTTGACACTCCATACTTATCACTTCCACCTTTGGGAATTGCTACGATGATTCCCTGCACTTGGGGATTATCAAGCTCTTTTCTGGCGCCGTTGCCAGGGAGCAATAGCGTGGGGTTGATATTCTCGTGTGTGCTTGTTTGCTTTCTTCACTAAGTAGATTTTTTTCCTTTTTCGTTTCTGTTTAGTTGTGGGTGAAACATACAATTTTTTTTAAATAATGAAAATACCAAAAAAAATATTTACTTGCCTCTCATGCCTAAAAAAGTTTTTCAAAAAGAGAAGTGATTGGAAAGTTATGCATTGAAGAAGTGAGGGTCGACCTTGAGCACTTGTGTTCATGCTCACGGAAACAATGTAGAATTTTTCATGGAAGTTTCTCTGTAAATAATTATCCCCTTCTTTATATCCATTGTATTATAAAAATAATGTGCCAAGCTTTGGTTTTAGTATGATAAGATTGCTTGCTTACTATGTGCAGAATAAAAACAGAAACTTTGGCTGTAGTGCATGAATTTACATTTTTTACTGGAAAGTCAAATGGGTCTGAAACGTTTTTCACATTACTTCTGTACAAATTGTTCAAATTTTCAAATTTATTTCATAATTTTTGGAGTTACAGAAGTTTACTAAACTTCTAGATTACTACAGACTGTCCTGTTCTTAAGAGATTCTGTTTTTCGTGTGTTGTTTGCTTATTTTGATGCATCTATGGCTAGTATGTGGAGGTATGAACCATAGAGAAGTTGGAATACAGTAGGTTTAACACCATTATAAACAAAGAATGAGTTAATTACAGTAACTTAAAGTGGTAGTTTGCTTTATTACACTAACGGATCTCACAAGTTTTTGTTTAAGTTTTTGTGAATGAAGTATTTGAAGAACGAGGAGTTACCGATGTGATAAGAATAAAGAGAGACAAGAGTTCAAGCTTGGGGATGCCAAGGCACCCCAAGTAAATATTTCAAAGGATACTCAAGCATCTAAGCTTGGGGATGCCCCGGTTGGCATCCCATCTTTCTTCTTCAACAAATATCGGTATACCTCGGTTTTTGTTTTGTTCACATTGTTTGTGCCCTTTGTGTTTTTTCTTTTCCTTTAAGAACCATGCTAGTATAAGATAGCTCTTCATTGATTTATAGAATACTTCATGTGCTTCACTTATATCTTTAAAGTATGATCTTATAGAATTGCTCTTTGTGCTTCACTTAAATCGTTTGAGTATGGTTTTATAGAATGCTTCGTGCGCTTCACTTATATATTTTGAGCTTGGACATTGGTTAGTCTATATTAATTGTAGAATGCTCCATGAACTTCACTTTTATCTTTTTGAGTATGAATAATACTATAATTTAAAGTGGGTTTGGAAGAGTGTCAACTTTAGGAATTAGTGATCCCACTATCTTGGAGGGTGTTGAATCTTCGTACGATATTTATAAAAGTGGATTTGGAAGAGTGTCAACTTTAGTTAGTATTCCACTATTTCGGAAGAGGTTCCAATTTAGTATGAGAACAAAGTAGCTATCCATGATGCTACTGAAAATTATTATGAGGGAGGAATATGTGTTTGTAGGAGTTGCAATAATGTCAAGTTTCCTCTCTATGTGCTTAAAGTTTTGAAGTTATACTTGTTTTGCCTTCCTATGATAGTTGACTTTTGTCCCTATAAATTGTGTGCTCACAAAATCCCTAGGCATAGGAATTGAGTTAGATTTAAATGTGCTAGTCATATTCTTCATGATGCTCTCTTTGTGTTTCAACTCTTATCTTTTGTGTGAGCATCATTGAAATCATCATGCCTAGCTAAAAGGCATTAAAGAAAAGCGCTTGTTGGGAAACAACCCAATATTTATCCTTACTGTTTTTGTGTGCCCACATAATTAAGCTACTGTATTAATCATTTTTTATGCTTTTTGTTTCAATAAAGTGCCAAGTAAGACCTTTGGGAAGACTTGGGTGAAAGTTAATGTGATCTTGCTGTAAAAAAACAGAAACTTTGCGCTCACGAGATTAGATGTCATTTTTTACAGAAGAGTTATTTTGAGTTGATTCTTTTTGAAGAAGATTAATAGACAAATTCCTCACGTCCACCAATTTATTTCATAATTTTTGGAGTAGCAGAAGTATGATTATTGTTCATATCATTACAGACTGTTCTGTTTCTGACAGATTCTGTTTTCATTGCATAGTTTGCTTGTTTTCTAGTTTCTATGGCTTATATTTCTCAATATAAATTGTAGAAATGATACAATAAGCATTATGTGAAAACAATTATGAACCTTGTCTTTTACAGTACCAAAGTGCATGGTTTACTCTTTATCATACTAACCTATCTCACGAAGTTCCATTAAGTTTTGTGTGATTGAAGTTTTCAAGTTTTGGGTGAGATATCGATATGAGGAGAATAAGGAGTGGAAAGACCCTAAGCTTGGGGATGCCCAAGGCACCCCAATGTAATATTCAAGGAAGACTCAAGCGCCTAAGCTTGGGGATGCCCCGGAAGGCATCCCCTCTTTCGTCTTCAAAACTATCGGTACATCTTACTCGGAGCTATATTTTTATTCGTCACATGATATGTGTTTTACTTAGAGCGTCATTTTCTTTTGTTAGTATTAGCTTGCTGTTATTTAGAATAGTGTTTTGCATCTTTAGTTTCAATAAAAATGTCAAGGATAGCCTTTACCATGTTTATTTTGCTAATATACATGTTGCTGTTTGAAAACAGAAAGTTTACCGCTGTTGCAAAAATTCCCTAGAAAATTCAGAGCATGATATAATGTTGAAACTTTTTGCATAATGAGCTCTGATAAATATACTACAGTGGGAATTTTCTCTCATAATTTTTGGAGTTAGGGAAGTATTGATACTCTTGCATTCTTTACAGGCAGTACTGTTTTGATAGATTGCTGTTATGTTTGCATTGTTTGCATATGTTTGCTTGTTTAATGATTCTATTTGAGGATAGGCGTATTAAATATGCAGAGGAATTTAGTATTCAATGTTGAATAATAATTCTAGTGATTTGTTACAGTAGAAAATGATAAGGTTTTGCATTGGTTTATACTAACCTATCTCACGAGTTCTTGTTGAGTTTGGTGTGGATGAAGCTTTTGATAAAAAGAGAAACCATGATATGAGAAGAATTAAGGAGACACAAAAGTTCAAGCTTGGGGATGCCCAAGGAACCCCAAGATAATATTCCAAGAAGTCTCAAGCATCTAAGCTTGGGGATGCCCCGTTAGGCATCCCACCTTTCTTCTTCAACAACTATCGATTAGTATCGGTTGAGCCTAAGTTTTTGCTTCTTCACATGAGTTGTGCTATCCTTACAATGTCATTTTATTTTATTTTACTTGCTGTTTGAATAAAATCATTGGATCTGAAATATTGAATAAAAAGGAACCCTCCCATGGCTAGTTAATTATTTGACTACTCAGTGTCCTTCACTCATATCTTTTGGAGTAGTTTGTCATTTACTCATGTGCTTCATGTATATGCTATGAGTAAATGGGGGAATGAATTGAATGTCATAAATCTGAATTTTTATATGTTTCGTATGCTTATAACATGGTTAGTGATGACTTCACACATAAAAAGTATGAGGCATAAAAGTTGTTCAGAGTTGGCAAACGTAGTTTTGGTCATCGTTGCAATTAATAGGAAGTAATAAGGAAAGAGAGGTTCACATACAAATATATTATCTTGGACATCTTTTATGATTGTGAAGCACTCATTAAATATGACATGCTAAAAGAGTTGACGTTGGACAAGGAAGACAATGTAATGGTTCATGTTTTCCGACATCTCAGTTAAAGTATATTGTCATTGACCTTCCAAACATGTTGAGCTTGCCTTCCCCCCTCATGCTAGCCAAAATTCCTTGCACTAAGTAGAGATACTACTTGTGCTTCCAAATACCCGTAAACCCAGTTTTGCCATGAGAGTCCACCATACCTACCTATGGATTGAGTAAGATCCTTCAAGTAAGTTGTCATCGGTGCAAGCAGTAACAATTGCTCTCTAAATATGTATGACTTATTAGTGCAGAGAAAATAAGCTTTGTACGAACTTGTTGTGGAAGTAATAAAAGCGACGGACTGCATAATAAAGGTCCACATACAAGGGGCAATATAAAGTGACGTTCTTTTGCATTAAGATTTTGTGCATCAACCCTAAACGCGCATGACAACCTCTGCTTCCCTCTGCGAAGGGCCTATCTTTTACTTTATGTTTTTACTTTATGCTTGAGTCAAGGTGATCCTCACCTTTCCCTTTTTCATTTTATCCTTTGGCAAGCTCCTCGTGTTTGAAAGATCATGATATATATATCCAATTGGATGTAAGTTAGCATGGGCTATTATTATTGACATCACCTAAATGTGAATACGTTGGGAGGCAACACAATAAGCCCCTATCTTTCTTAGTGTCCGGCTGAAACTCCATAACCACAAGTATTGAGTGAGTGTTAGCAATTATAGGAGACTACGAGATAGTTGAGTATGTGAACTTGCTGAAAAGCTCTATTCTTGACTCTTTCTGATGTTATGGTAAATTGCAATTGTTTCAGTGACTGAGATTATAATTTGTCAGTTCTCAATGAAGTTTTTGAACCATGCTTGACATTATGATTAGATTGTTACTTGATCATGAAAAGTTTTATGAGATAAGCTACTATTATGACACATTTTGATGCTAGAAAAGGTGATTGAAATTACCGTTGATCAAACTTGTGCACCTGCTAGCATTCACACTTCATAAATTATTTCTTTTATCATTTACCTACTCGAGGACGAGCAGGAATTAAGCTTGGGGATGCTAATACGTCTCCAACGTATCTATAATTTATGAAGTATTCATGCTATTATATTATCCATCTAGGATGTTTTATATGCATTTATATGTCATTTTATATGATTTTTTGGGACTAACCTATTAACCTAGAGCCCAGTGCCACTTTCTGTTTTCTCCTTGTTTTAGTGTTCTACAGAAAAGGGATACCAAACGGAGTCCAATTGACGTGCCAATTTTTGAGGATTTTTTCTGGACCAAAAGAAGACCACGGAGCATCGGAGTTGGGCCAGAGGAGTCCCGGGCTGCCCACGAGAGTGGGGGGCGCGCCTCCCTAGGGCGCGGCCCCCTCTCTCGTGGACATCCCGGAGGCCCCCTTGACGTGAAACCAACGCCAAAAATTTCTATAAATACAGAAACCTTCGGGAATTAACCTAGATCGGAAGTTCCGCCGCCGCAAGCCTCTGTAGCCACGAGAAATCAATCTAGGCCCTCTCTAGCACCCTGCCGGAGGGGGCCATCATCACCGGAGGCCATGGAGGAGGATCTCGGAGGGGCCATCATCACCATGAAGGCCAAGGACCAGAGGGGGAAAGCCATGGAGGAGGAAGCACAAGGGGAGAACCTCTCCTCCTCTCTCTTGGTGGCACCGGAGTGCCATCGGGAGGGGAATCATCGCTGCGGTGATCGTCTTCATCAGCATCACCATCATCATCACCACCCTCATCTCTTTTATGCGACCCCCTCTCCCGCACCCTGCTGTAATCCCTACTTGAACATGGTGCTTTATGCTACATATTATGATCCAATGATGTGTTGCCATCTTATGATGTTTTGAGTAGATATCTTTTGTCTTTGAGTTAATTGATGATTTAGATTGGTACGAGTTGTATGTTTTATTTCGGTGCTGTCCTATGGTGCCCTCTGTGTCGCGCAAGCGTGAGGGATTCCCGCTATAGGGTGTTGCAATACGTTCATGATTCGCTTATAGTGGGTTGCTAGAGTGACAGAAGCTTAAACCCGAGTAAGGGGGTTGTTGCGTATGGGAAAAAAGGAGACTTGATGCTTTAATGCTATGGTTGGGTTTTACCTTAATGAATTTCTAGTATTTGTGGATGCTTGCTAGAGTTCCTATCATTAGAGCATATGATGCTAGTAGGAAAAGTAGGTTAGCTTATGCCTCTCCCTCATATGAAATTGCAATGACGACTATCGATCTTGTTAACAATTGCTTAGGACAATTCCGCACACCAATCCACCATTATTCCACACTCGCTATTTATATTATTTAGTATATTCTAACTTTATGATAACAACACCTACTTTTATATTTTAGCTCTCCGATATCATACAAAGTTATCCTCTTCATACCCACAACACAGTTTTATTTCTAGTTTCTAGCTGGAAGCAAACGTTCGGTGCACGTAGAGTCGTATCAATGGCAGATAGGGCTTGAGAGAATATTGATCTTACCTTTAGCTCCTTGTGGGTTCGACACTCCATACTTATCACTTCCACCTTTGAGAATTGCTATGATGATTCCCTGCACTTGGGGATTATCATTCATCATATTGTTTGAGTTTATCCCTCTACATCATGTCATCTTACTTAAGGCGTTACTCCGGTCTTATGAACTTAATACTCTAGATGCATGCTGGATAGTGGTCGATGTGTGGAGTAATAGTAGTAGATGCAGGCAGGAGTCGGTCTACTTGACACGAACATGATGCTTATATTCATTGCCTTGGATACCGTCATAACTTTGCGCTTTTCTATCAATTGCTCGACAGTAATTTGTTCACCCACCGTATTATTTGGCTTCAAGAGAGAAGCCTCTAGTGAAACCTATGGCCCCCGAGTCTATTTTTCTTCATATATTTTCAGATATATATACCAAAAATACCTTGTGCAATTTATTTACTTTTATTTTGTTTTACATTTTAGTAATCTTTTGTATCTATCTCTATCAGATCTCACCTTTGCAAGTGACCGTGAAGGAATTGACAACCCCTTTTTCGCGTTGGGTGCAAGTGTTTGATTGTTTGTGTAGGTGCATATATTGGGGACTTGCGTGTTTCTCCTACTGGATTGATACCTTGGTTCTTAAATAAGGGAAATACTTATCTCTACTTTGCTGCATCACCCTTTCCTCTTTAAGGAAAAAATCAACGCAAACTCAAGAAATAGCAGGAAGAATTTCTCGCGCCATTGCCGGGGAGATCTACATTGATCCAACCAAGTACCCACCATAAACTCTCATCTCTTGCATTACATTATTTTCCATTTGCCTCTCGTTTTCCTCTCCCCCATTTCTGAAACGATTTCAGAAAAATACAAAAAGATTTGCTTTTTTCGCCCTTCTTCTGTTCGTCTTTTCGTTTGCTTTTTGGTTGCTTGTGTGCTAGATTGTTTGATTTGCTCTTATGGCTAGTACCCCCTACCATTGCTAGTACTCCCGAGAGCGGGGTTCTTAATTTTAAGCAAAGGGAGGGAGAAAATTTAAAATATACTTGGTATAGAATTTGCAATGCTCAAAATAGATCTACTCGTAAGCAATCTACTACCGTTCTCCTTCGTAATTTTTATGTGGGTGTTACTCCTTGGAATAGATATGTTCTACATACCATTATCGGGGGAAATTTCTTGGGAAGCCACACTTTGGATGCTTATAATGCTATGATAGATTTGGTAGGCTCACCACCTCTTATGGTTAATGAAACTGTTTTAACTTTGGAACATGTGATGCAAAGGCTTGATATTACTGAGAATAAAATTGCTACCATAGATCTTATTTAAAACTTGGATAAAAATATTCATAATCATATTACTCAATATGGATCAAAGGTAGGAGTTACTTTGAAGAATCTAAAGGAAAAAGAACCCATAGTTAATGAGAAGTTAGATCAAGCTTCCACTAGGATTAATAAGTTGGAGAATATTATTACTAACTTGGGTTTCGCTTTTGCTTCCGTTAAAACTAACCCCAAATTTTCCTTCCACCCAGGCTGCTAAGTTTATTTATGTTCCTAAAAATAGAGGTGGATCATCTAGTGGGGAAAATGAAGATCTTAAGATGATAAGTGTTCACCCTCGTTTTGTCAATATCGTGAAGGAACCTTTTGTTATGAATGAATTTCTTGATTTCTTATCAAGGTGTAATTGAGGAATTGCATACCAAAGATGACAATACCTAGATCTATTTTTTATGCCTAGCTAGGGGCGTTAAACAATAGCGCTTGTTGGGAGGCAACCCAATTTTAATTGTGTTTTTTTTTGTTTTTGCTTCAGTTCTTCAATAAATACACATTATTACCTCTATATTAATTGTGTTTTAGTGTTTGAGCCAAGTAAAGCCTTTGGGATACTTTGGTATATTGTTGATTCGATCTTGCTAAAAAACAGAAACTTTTGCGCCCAGAAACATAATTGATCTGAGCTGCTGGAACGTGATAAATTCTTGAATTTTTTTACAAAAGATTGATATACAAATTGCCTCTGGTGTCCTAATTTTTCATAATTTTTGGAGTTACAAAAGTGTTCAAAGTTTCCAAATTACTACTGACTGTTCTGTTTTTGACAGATTCTGTTTTCTTTGTG
>NC_041385.1:412967250-412972748 GCF_002162155.2 Triticum dicoccoides
GGGGGGGGGTATGAACCATGGATAAGTTGGAATACAGTAGATATTACACCAATATAAATAAAGAATGAGTTCACAACAGTACCAAAAAGTGGTGATTTATTTTCTTATACTAATGGATCTCATGAGTTTTGTGTTGTGAAGTTTTCAAGTTTTGGGTAAAGATTCGATGGACTATGGAATAAAGAGTGAAAAGAGCCTAATCTTGGGGATGCCCAAGGCACCCAAGCTAATATTCAAGGACAACCAAGCATCTAAGCTTGGAGATGCCCCGGATGGCATCACCTCTTTTGTCTTCGTCTATCGGTAAATTGGCTATATTTTTATACACCACATGATATGTGTTTTGCTTGGAGCGTCTTGTATGATATGAGTCTTTTCTTTTTAATTTGACACAATCATCCTTTCTGTACACACCTTTTGAGAGGGACACACATGAATCATGAATTTATTAGAATACTCTATGTGCTTCACTTATATCTTTTGAGCTAGGCACTTTTGCTCGAGTGCTTCACTTATATCTTTTTAGAGCACGACGGTGGCTTTATTTTATAGAAATTGTTGAACTCTCATGCTTCACTTATATTATTTTGAGAGTCTTTCTTAACATCACGGTAATTTGCTTTGGTTATGGATTTAGTCTTAATATGCTGAGCATCCAAGAGGGAAGTGCATGGATGAACCCGGGTACATATGAACCCACTTTGAAAAACACATTTCTAAATGCTAAAAAAATCCGAAAAGGAGGCATGGGTATGTATTCATGTTCTATGTGCGCACATAAAGTTTCACGGAAAAATAACTTTTTTGTGGCCTAGGCAAAAAAGACAAAAAATTGTGTCCTGGAACACTATTTAGAAACACTAAAATTTGTCTTTTTTGCTTTAACAAAATAAAAAGACATTTTTCACAAAACTTTGCACCGCGCACACACATTTGTGAACATGTATGCATGGAATTTTCTTTTGATTTTTTTGAGATTTTAAAACGTACTTAAAATGCATTTTTTGAAAAGTGGGTGCAGATGCCCATGGGTTCAGATCGTGCCCACTCGCATCCAAGAGGGATATAATAAAAACTTTCATATAAAGAGCGTTGAATACTATGTGAAGTTTTATTCCTTATGATTGTTTTGAGATATAAAGATGGTGATATTAAAGTCATGCTAGTGAGTAATTGTGGATTGGTATAAATACTTGTGTTAAAGTTTGTGATTCCCGTAGCATGCACGTATGGTGAACCATTATGTGATGAAGTAGAAGCATGGTTTATTTTTTGATTATCTTCCTTATGAGTGGCGGTCGGGGATGAGCGATGGTTTTTTCTACCTATCTATCCCCCTAGGAGCATGCATGTAGTACTTTGTTTTGATGGCTAATAAATTTTTCCAATAAGTATGTGAGTTCTTTATGACTAATGTTGAGTCCATGGATTATACGCACTCTCACCCTTCCACCATTGGCAGCCTCTCTAGTACCGTGCAACTTTCGCTGGTGCATTAAACCCACCATATACCCTTCCTCAAAACAGCCACCAGACCTACCTATTATGGCATTTCCATAACCACTCTGAGATATATTGCCATGCAACTTCCACCATTCTGTTTATTATGACTCACACCATCATTGTCATATTGCTTTGCATGACCGTAAGATAGCTATCATGATATTTTCATGGCTTGTTCGTTTTTTGATGTCATTGCTACGCTAGATCATTGCACATCCCGGTACACCGCCGGAGGCATCCATATAGAGTCATATCTTGTTCTAGTACCGATTTGTAATTCTTAAGTTGTAAGTAAATAAAAGTGTTATGATCTTCATTATTAGAGCATTGTCCCATGTGAGGAAAGGATGATGGAAGCTATGATTCCCTCACAAGTTGGGACAAGTCTCCGGACTTCATAAAAAATAAAAGAGGCCAAAGAAGCCCAAAGTAAAAAAGAGAGGCCAAAGAAGCCAAAACAAAATAAAATGACAGAAAGAGAGAAGGGACAATGTTGCTATCCTTTTCCCACACTTGTGCTTCAAAGTAGCACCATGATCTTCATAATAGAGAGTCTCCTATTTTGTCACTTTCATACACTAGTGGGAATTTTTCATTATAGAACTTAGCTTGTATATTCTAATGATGGGCTTCCTCAAATGGCCCTAGGTCTTCGTGAGCAAGCAAGTTGGATGCACACCCACTTAGTTTCTTTTTGAACTTTCATACACTAATAGCTCTAGTGCATCCGTTGCATGGCAATCTCTACTCACCTGCATCGATATCAATTGATGGGCATCTCCATAGCCCATTAAATTGCCAAGTTGATGTTTGACTTTCTCCTTCTTTTTGTCTTCTCCACAACCATCGTATTTTATTCCACCTATAGTGCTATATCCATGGCTCACGCTCATGTATTGCGTGAAAGTTGAAAAATAGTTGAGAACACCAAAAGTATGAAACAATTGCTAGGCTTGTCATCGGGGTTGTGCATGATGAAATACTTTGTGTGATGAAGATGGAGCATAGCCAGACTATATGATTTTGTAGGGATAACTTTCTTTGGCCATGTTATTTTGAGAAGACATGATTGCTTTATTAGTATGCTTGAAGTATTATTGTTTTTATGTCAATATTAAACTTTTGTTTTGAATCTTATGGATCTGAATATTCATGCCGCAATTAAGAAGATTACATTGATAAATATGTTAGGTAGCATTCCACATCAAAATTTTGTTTTTATCATTTACCTACTCGAGGACGAGCAGGAATTAAGCTTGGGGATGCTTGATACGTCTCCAACGTATCTATAATTTTTTATTGTTCCATACTATTATATTATCTGTTATATATGTTTTATATGCATTAATATGCTATTATATATTATTTTTGGGACTAACTTATTAACCTAGAGCCCAATGCCAGTTTCTGTTTTTTCCTTGTTTTTGAGTTTTACAGAAAAGCAATACCAAACGGAGTCCAAACGGAATAAAACTTTCGCGATGATTTTTCTTGGACTAGAAGACATCCAGAGGACTTGGAGAGGGGGCTAGAAGTTTCCCGAGGAGGCCACAAGCCTGATAGGCGCACCCCAGGGGGGCCCCTTTAGGGCTTGTGGGCCCTCGAAGGACTTCCAACCCTAATCTTTGCACTATAAAATCCCAAATATATCCAAACCATCAGAGGAATCCACCAAAATACTTTTTTCGCGGCCACAAGCCTCAGTTCCCATGAGATCCCATCTTGGGGACTTTCCCGGTGATCTGCCGGAGGGGGCTTCGATCATGGAGGGCTTGTACATCAACCTTGCCGCCCTTCCGATGAAGCGTGAGTAGTTTACCACAGACCTACGAGTCCATAGCTGGTATCTAGATGGCTTCTTCTCTCTCTTTGATCTTCAATACAATGTTCTCCTCGATGTTCTTCGAGTTCTATCTGATGTAATATTCTTTTGCGGTGCGTTTGTCGAGATACGATGAATTGTGGATTTATGATCAGATTATCTTTGAATATTATTTGTGTTTCTCTGAACTCTTTTATGCATGATTAAGATATCTTTGTATTTCTCTTCGAACTATCGGTTTGGTTTGGCCAACTAGATTGGCTTTTCTTGCAATGGGAGAGGTGCTTAGTTTTGGGTTCAATCTTGCAGTTTCCTCACCCAGTGACATAGTAGGGGTAGCGAGACACGTATTGTATTATTGCCATCAGGGATAAAAAGATGGGGTTTTCATCATATTGCTTGAGTTTATCCATCTACATCATGTCATCTTACTTAAGGCGTTACTCCGTTCTAATGAACTTAATACTCTAGATGCATGCTGGATAGCAGTCGATGTGTGGAGTAATAGTAGTAGATGCAGAATCGTTTCGGTCTACTTGACACGGACGTGATGCCTATATTCATGATAGTTGCCTTAGATATCATCATAACTTTGCGCTTTTCTATCGATTGGTCGACAGTAATTTGTTTAAGCACTGTATGCTATCTTCAAGAGAGAAGCCTTTAGTGAAACCTACGGCCCCGGGGTCTATTTTCCATCATATATTTTCAGATCTATAAACCAAACAACCCAAAAATACGTTGCTGCAATTTATTTATATTTACTTTAGTTTGCCTTTTTATTTATCTTTTATACCTATCTCCATTAGATCAAACTTTTGTTCGAGACCGTGAAGGGATTGACAACCCCTTTTTCGCGTTGAGTGCAAGTGTTTGTTAGTTTGTGCATGTGCATAGATTGGAGATTTGCTTGTGCCTCCTACTGGATTGATACCTTGGTTCTTAACTAAGGGAAATACTTATCTCTACTTTGCTGCATCACCCTTTCCTCTTCAAGGGAAAAATCAACGCAAGCTCAAGAAGTAGCATGAAGCAAAGGGAACATCACATGATAACCATAGGTTCACTCGAATATCATTCGTGTCCTCATAGCTATGGATATGGACGTCCACAGTCCCGCTATCGATCATTGAACGAACGGTTTCATTCATGTCTATGAGTTACCAAACCTACGGGGTCACAAGCTTAAGGCAATAATGATATGTTGAGTGTTAGTAGGATGGGAGTGATGAGAATATATTTGTGGAATTTTTTCATTAATATTTGGAATAGTCCCGAGAGGATTTAGAAGCGTTTCGGGGTACCGGGAGGGTTGCAGTGAATATCGGGTAATACAGGGTATTACCGTTAAATATATATATAGGTGGAAATTTTTTCAGGGATGTTAAATTATATATAAAATGATCTGAAAGTATTTAGAACTATTTTATATTTAATTTAATATCAATGGGTCTAAAAAAAGAGGTGGAAGGCAATTTGGGCCACAAAGGCCCAAGTGGGGCGGCGGGGCCTAATTGAAGGAGGGAGAGGATTCCTATTCCCCTCCTTAGGCCGGCGCCCCAAGGGGGACTCCTTCCCCCTTGGTGGCAGCCCCTCCTCTCCCATCTATCCTATATATACTAGAGGATTTTGTCCTTTGAGACACAAGTTTTGGAGCCTCTAGTTCTTCTAGTTCTATTCCTAGTTGGTCCTAGTTGACTAATTAGAGTTAGGCTAATCCTCTTGTCCTCATAACTAGAAGCCCTGTGTGGTTCTAATCTGCTCCCTCTAATTCTCCGGCGATAATTAGCTCTAGACGGCGAAGCGCTGCCGGATCGTGAAGGTTGCACGCTTGCAACCAAGTAGAGAGGTCGTGCTTTCGGTCTTCGGTTCGAGGGACTATTCGTGGGCGGTTCGTGGGATCATTCATTGACGGTTCGAGGGACTCCAAGTACGATCTACGCCGACACGTTCTTCTTCTGCTGCAATTCGATTACGGTAACGATCGTGATCTCAACCCGTTATGCATCTTCATATTGATCTTGGGTGTGCATAGGCGTGATTTTTTATTTTCTACTACGCTTCTCAACAGCTACCACCCTTATGATTGAATAAAGGAGGAGATGATTGTAAAAAAAGATAGATGCCTTTTTTGACAAATCATCGCACGAGGTGGGGGGGGGGGAGACATGGT
>NC_041385.1:412973141-413055964 GCF_002162155.2 Triticum dicoccoides
TTGTGTGTTGTGTGCCAAGTTCTAAAGGGGGAGGGGCAAATTTTGTTTTTTTAGGGGGGGGGGGCTTGGGGCTGCCTCCTTCCATGAGCCATCTCCTACAAATAGAGAAGGAGGGCAACCATCATTCACACACTAAAGTTCTCATCATTCGGCATGCAATGATCTGCCCCTTCTCTCTCTAGTTTCTCCATGAAATATTTTTTTTCTACCGCAAGGCTGCTCCACCCCTTCTTAGTCTCTAGTGACGATTAGTTTTGGACGAGAAAGCGCTGCCAGATCAGTGAAACTATATGCATGCAAACCCGGTGGAGAGATTGTGCTATCGATACTTGTTCAAGGGAAAAAATTCTTGCGATTGGTAGGTTGCAAATTATAGTTGCGGGAATCTGCACCAACTCTTCTTCCGTTGCCACTCCAAGTCGATAACGATATCAAACCTTGGATGCATCTTCATAAAAGTCTTGGGCTTGTACGCAGGACTTTTTTTATTTTCTGCTGCATTACCCAACAAACAGCCTCACGGAGCTAGCCGTGGGAGACACGTGCCAAGACTCCCATGAAGCGGGTACTCTAGCATCCTTTATAGGAGTAATGTCTCGGCACCACATAACCCACGCACCAGTCCGGGAGCCTTTCATATACTTCACCACAAATAACCGCACTTGACCCTTCTGAGCTATAGATACTGCATTTTTCAAAGGCTTGCCAACGTCAATCTTGATATTTCATTGCCATAAAGTCATAGGTGGGGAGCTTCTGTTGCTACATATTCACCAACCTTGGATACTAGCGACTTCACCAAATGCCAATTTCCATTTGGAAGGTCATGTATCTAGAGCCACATGCGCCACATATGAAGATTAATTGGTAATGGCTTAGTGAATCCATCATATGGTGCAATCAATACATTCTTGCCCTAGAAAACTCATGGTCATCCCTCCACCACCTTCTACCAACCGCCTAGGCATGAGAACTTGAACACAAACACATTGTCCTCATTCACCCTGATCCATACTTCTTCCCAATGTCCCATGTTGATATCATATTTTTGAAGAATCATTATTGATAAAAATCATGTTCCATATGGACTTGGGAGATCGCCATCCAACTTGTATCCTTGGCCGGCGGCGGATCCTCTTCCTCGAACACCACATCGTCTAGATCTTCCTCACGAAGTCCTAATCTATCAATACTATCTAGATCCTCCTGCCCCACAGTCCCTGAAGCAAATGCTTTCTTCTTAGATGTAGTCACTAAACTCTAAAAACTGACGTATACTAGTAAGGCGGAGAAAATAAAACATGAATACATAAGCCCACCACCATCGAGTCAAGGCCGAGCGGTGGGCAAGGCCACCCCTTGATTAGACCAAGCTCTCCAATGGTGAGGACCGGATTGTGGTGGAAGGAGAAAACTCAATGGCGACATAAGGTTAGCAATAGGAGATGAATCCTTAACTAGAGGGGAAAACTAAGTAGCTTTTTTTAGAAGAAAAACTTGGTGGCTTTTTTCTGAGTTGAAAAAAAAGAACCTGAGTAGCTTTATAATCTGTTGGAGCTTCTCTTTGTTTAGCCTTGTATTGTAGAGCCCAGCTTTATGCGGCTTAAGAAAGACTAAGCACCCAGACGTGAGGCCGGGATAACGGACGGATCCTAAGCATTTGTTGGCAAACGGGCGCCGTGCCATGAAGAAGTCGAACTTGCGACCTCCTCTCCGAAGGTTGGCTGGTGTAACTACCCCGCCAACCAGCACGGTCGTGCTAACATTTAAACCTATTCGTCTTTTATTTGATCCTTTCTTTCTTTTTTCTTTTTTTCTTTTCTCATTGTTTTCTTCTTTTTCCTTGCCGATGAATTGTCCACAAATATGTGAACTTTTTTCTTCAAATCGATGGATTTTCCCCCAAAATCCATTAATTATTTTTGATTTTTGTGAACTTTTTTTCAAATATAATAAACTTTTTTCAAATTGGATGATCTTTTTTTTTTCAATTTTGATGAACTTTTTTCAAAATCGATAATATATTTTTCAAAATCAATGAACAGTTTTTCAAATGGATGTTTTTTTTCAAAATAGATGAACTGTTTACAGAATCAATGAATTGTTTTTTTTCAAAATCGATTAACTTTTTCCAAAAAAATCGATGAACCTTTTTTAGAGATATAAACTTTTTTTCAAACAAATGAACTTTTTTATTTAAATCTGTAACCCTTTTTTGATTTTACATTTTCATTTCGTAACAAATAAAAAAACTGGGTGGTTTTTTCCTACCGGATCAACAACAAAAAGCGAAAAAAAAAACTAGACTGCAAGCGAGCGGCCGATCCTGCTAAGCGAGCGATCGAAATCAGCAGTACCGACCGTTTTCGTTTTCCCGAGCCCAGCAGTAGCGATCGAATTCAGCACGCTCCTGGGCCGGCCCATGTCAGCGACAGTGCGAGCGCCAGCTCGTTAACGGGCGCCTGCAGCGCTGGCTAGGAGCTCCCGGGATACCCGTCAAAAAAAAGGAGCTCCCGGGATAACCCACCCGGCTGGACTCGATTCGCTACACTCGGTCATGGAATCCGGCGGCGGCGCCCGCGTACGGCGGCAGCTCCAAGCCGTGGGACGTGTCGCGGCGTACCTCGGCGGCGGCTTGCTCCTCCTCTCCACAGCATCCACCGCCGCCGTTCGCTCCCTCCGCTTCCTCTCCGATACCAACCAGGTAACGCCCCCCCAAGTCCCCAATCCATCCAAAGTCCAGAGCACAAATCCTTCGCTGCTACCATGCCTTTGCTCTGACTCCGATAGCATCCAATCTGCACTGTTGCCAGAGAAAATTCGCGATGCAGTGTGGTGCCTGCGAGGGGAAGGGAACCTACGGGTGCAGGCTCTGCAGGGGTAGCGCCACGGTCGAATGGTCTCGGCTCTACCCGGTGTTCGTTAACCCGTGTCTCTGCCCTACTTGTGATGGTACCAGGTTGGCCTTCTTTTACGTAGCTTGCTTCTTCCTGGTTGCTGCTGGATGCTACTAGTACTATTAGTTTTGCCATGGACGTTCCTTCCTTGATTTGTTCACATTTTCAGGGTACAGCGCTGCTTGAATTGCCTGGGCAAAGGCTATGCATGAAGGAACAATTTGTATCAAACGCCACTTTTTATGAGTGGACTGTTTGCATCATCAGTTTCTTTTGTTACCTGTTTGAAGCTTAGGTGTGTATTCTTAGAAGCGGGTGTTAAAAAGTGTTGGCAGGGGAGGCATTGTATTTTGCTCATGCAATGTAATTGATTGATGACCAAACTGTCCTGTTTGTGTTGAGAAACCAAAGAATAATTTATGTTTCAGTACAAAATGAACTAGTATCAAGGAGCGAATTAAAATGGAAAAGTGACTTCTTTTAATTAAACTCTGTTTTGAGTTAGAAGTTGTAGAATTGATCTCAGTTCATTGAGTTTTCAGATAACGAAACTTTGATATAAGAATGTCTGACTGGTTTTATTTTGTTCAGTATGAACTTAAACCATAACCTGATTGTATATGCATCATTTTGGGAGTAATTTGCATCCCAACAAAGAAAAATACTGCACTCCAACTTTGATGGTTAGTTTGGAAATTAACTCGCTGCTAGTACAGTATTATTTTGGGATCCATGGTCCACACATGGTGGCCGTGATGACAAGGGGCCACTCACTGTCATCTGAAATTTTGAATCATTCCTTCATCTAGTTGATGACATTTAATCACACTACACGATGGGTAGCAATTTCTTTTAACATGTAGTATGTAGTGACGCTAGTTGGTCTTAAGTCAACGGGAATCATTTCTTGGCTAAACTTTTTATACGAATACAATACTTGATCGTATTTGATTAAAAATATTTTTTTCTTATTTTTTATGCAATTACTAAATTATTTTCCACATATAGTGTGTGCTGGGACCCGAGAGCTGGCCATTTCTCTTCCTCATTCTTAGAAAATTCAGAACGTAAATGTGGTGAAGAGGTTTGGTGCACGTCTGAATGTTTGTTTCACGAGTCTGAAATATAAATGCTGACATGAGGAAGGAAAATTAACTACGCCCCAGTAGCTCAACTATGTGAATGCTTGAGGGCCTCGTCTCTAAAATATGAATGATGACATGATGAAGGAAAATTAAGCACCCCCAGTTGCTCAGCTACCACGGATACTTAGGGCATCTCCAACGGCAACCCGTAAATTTCCTCCCGCGGCCGTGCCCATGGACTGGTCTACTTAGGGCATCTTCAACGGCAACCCGCAAATTTCCTCCCGCATCCGTCCGTGGAAAGGGGGACTAGTCCGCGGACACGGATACGGGAGGGCGTCATCCAACCGTAGCCACATACATTTCAAACTGCATTTTAACTAATCGAACGAAATTCATGCAAAGCGGCCGATATTCATCAAAATTCGAATAGAAAATACTCCCTCTGTCCCATAATATAAGAGCGTTTTTTACACTACACTAGTGTCAAAAACACTTTTATATTATGGGACGGAGGGAGTAGCACAAACCATTCACACGTAGCATGCAAATTAAGTCTAGTACAACAATGTCTCTAATTCGACTAGATTCCGAATGACCAACAATTTTTTCATGAACAGATCATGTCGTTCCACACAAACTCCTCCCTTTTGCTTCATCCAACAGTGTGTGCACGTAAATGGCCATCCCTTTGTACTGTTGTACACCACGGCGGCGCGTGCGGGGTACATATAATGTGTAGACCAATATTGAGTGAATGAATCAATCAAAAAGTTAAGCAAGATGACGTAAAACTTA
Source organism: Triticum dicoccoides (assembly GCF_002162155.2). NCBI lineage: Eukaryota > Viridiplantae > Streptophyta > Magnoliopsida > Poales > Poaceae > Triticum > Triticum dicoccoides. The sequence continues at coordinate 412,977,922 of NC_041385.1, forward strand.
CGAACTCGTTCATGTCCGCGTGCAATGGCCACCTTGCCTCGAGCTGACTAATCAACTTGCAAATTTTGATGATGCTGATCTAGATAGCGTGTCAGCGATACGACAACGATCTCACGTCGCATGGTTGAATGATGTACATGTCGTAGGGCGCAATGTGCTTTCGTGCGTGAAACTTTTCATGCACTTGCTCCCAGAGGGGCTCCCCTCTACTCATGCCTATGAAACCCGAGGATACGACCAGCCACGTATCGCACAACAACTCATCCTTCATGGTCGAGTAGCTCACCATCCTTCGTACTCTAAAAAATGACATAGAATTTAAAAATAAGCTCAATGGCATTTGACCGAACACTTGTCGGGCGTGGTGTCCGCAATAGAGGTCGTCGGGGGCGGAGTGTACCTGGGTACAAACGACTCCAAGGTGGAAAGCTCCGTCGAAACGACGAGCGGTCGCGTCGGTGCTAGTTGCGGACGTCTGGCAATGCCTCTGTGGTCGCCGGAGACAAACATCAGCGACAGTGGAGGCAGAGGGTGCGGATGCAAAGCAAGGAGGAGAAGGGGCGGAGTGGAAGGAAATGGGACGGGGGAGGAGGATTGGGTGGGTCGGGGATGTTGGAGTCCTACATTTCGGGTGTCCGGACTCCCGCAAACCTTCCCTCACTTTGTCTCCAATTTGTGGGAGAAATAGCATCCGGACCGCCCCTCGGACCGATACACATCGGCATTGGATGGCTTCCGCGGTCCGAGTAGCGCGGTCCGGACGGTTGTGGGAGGTTTATGGGTCCGCCTTGTAAATTCCCTTACATGATGTCTGATTTGAAGCTTACTTGCCTTCGAGCCTGGCATATAGTAGCATCCAATATTTTCTTCTGATCAAGGGTGGATTTCTATCCACTCAAAATAAAACATCAAGTGAATACAAACATAGTAAACACACAACTGCCTCACGTTGACATTGACATTTATTTTGATGTCCCGACCACCGAAGCCACTTGATTGAGATTTCGGATGAACCTGCCCGTACAATTAGACTTCGTGGGATCAATCATTGATGACTACTACCGTTGCAACAAGAACGATTTTGATAAGAACCTTCACCAACGTTGGACTGAGTCACTGTGCAGGGGATGAATCAACTACGCATGCAGGGACGCATATGCATGCTATGACATATGGATGCGGATCCTCAACACCCAAGAGGGTCTGCTACAAGCAAAGGATAATAAAGTGACGAAGGCCATTGCAGCGCGCATCAAGAAGGCTGAGCTTGAACAACTCAAACTGAAGGAGGGGGAGGAGCATTGAAGAAAACTAGATTGTTCAGTTTATGTATTGTGTCATTGCGACCTCATCCATGTGTGCGGCCGTGATTTGCTTTTCCGTTGCCAGATGCTCCTGAGCTCCTTGCTATACTGCGTGCAAAAGTAGTTGTGGGCAGTGCATATTTGGAGGACGGGGCAGTGATTTGGACGGAAGGTGTCGCGCCGTCGGTCGGGGCATGTGGGATGAAGAAGGAGGAGGAGGATGCGGATGGGGTGTGGATTACCTATATCGACAAGGCCGCACAACAAGAAGAAGGGTAGCTGGCGAGGAGGTGGTACTGCAAGTTAGCAGTGAAGGTTTGAACTTGAAAGGAAGGAGGAACAGTGGAAATGTGGATTCTGGTCGGGGAGGGTGTGGGGAGCTAGATATTTTCACGGTTGCCGATAATTTTCGCTCGGTGCCGCGAGAAACTGGCCCGAAGTGTGGTTGAAGTGAGGCCGTGGACTGTAGATGACGAAACTTCCGGCATAAGTCATACAAGAGGGCGCGCCAAGATATTTTATATCGCATCGCACACGATTCTCGCTTGTAACCTGTTTGTGGTGTACTTAATTTTTCATTTTGATTTGAAAGACAAATTGGTGTTACGAAGGAAAGGACGGTGTTTGAATTGCTAGAACATTTATCTGCAGTGAACATGCAACTATATGAGTGTTGTGTTAAAATTTAGAATTATTCAGGGTTCATTTGGTCTTTTTAATACATTGATTGAATTTCTAGGCATTTAATGTGCATAATTCTAATTTGAACTACAAGCACATGCTCTACTGCACCGAAATGAGTTGAAAAATTATATATGGGTCCTTGGGTGAATGTTTAGGTCACATGCAAGAAATGAGAATGAATTTCAAACACCTTGGCATCGTGGCTCGGCTGGAAACATTGAGATACTGGGTTTTTAAATTCCTGTAAATCCAAAAATTGCCTAAAAATCACAGAACTTGGCACGATATCATGAAATGGCACTAACATGCCGTGGTAAAATATTGTCTAATTTAGGACAAGTTTTGGTGTAAACTTCTTACAAAATGGAGCTGCTCTCATGAAGCCTCATGGTTCTGAGAGGGGACGTGTCACCTCTATGTGCGAAACAACATAGACCGCCTCCTCCTGCCTTGATTTTTTATAGAGGCAACATAGACCAATAGGAGTGTCATGCTAATTTTAGGAATTAATTCGGATTCATCTAGCCTTTTTATACATTAACTGAGTTTTGTAGGCATTTAATGTGCATAATTCAAATTTGAAGTACATGCTCCAATGCACCAAAGCTGGTTGAAAAATCATATGTGTGTCCTTGAGTGAAAGTTTAGGTCCCATGTAATAAATTAGAATGAATGTCAAACATCTGGGTGTCGTGGCTCAACCGGAAACATTGAGAAACTTGGTTTTTAAATTCCTGTAAATCCAAAACTCGTCCGAAAATCATGAAACTTGGCATGGTCTCATTACATGGCACCAACATACTATGGTAAATTGTTTGTCCAATTTGGGACAAGTTTGGGTGTAAGCTTGTTACAAAACGAGCTTCTCTCAAGAAGCCTCATGGTTCCGAGAGGGGACGTGTCACCTCTGTGTGCGAAACGACATAGACCGCCCCTCTTCCCGCCTTGATTTTTTATAGAGGCAACATAGACCAACAGGAGTTCCATGTTAAAATTTGGAATTATTTCGGGTTCGTTTTGCCTTTTTTATACATTATTTGAGTTTTCTAGGCATTTAATGTACATAATTCAAATTTGAGCTACATGCACATTCTCAAGTGCACCAAAATTGGTTAAAAAATCATGTGTGTCCTTGGGTCAAAGTTTAGGTCCCATGCAAAAATGAGAATGAATTTCAAACATCTGGGCACCGTGGCTCGGCCGGGAACATTGAGAAACTTGGTTTTTAAATTCCTGTAAATTCAAAACTCGCCCGAAAATCATGAAACTTGGCATGGTCTCATGACATGGCACCAACATGTTGTGGTAAAAATTTCGTTCGATTTGGGACAAGTTTTGGTGTAAGCTTCTTACAAAACGGAGCTTCTCTCAAGAAGCCTCATGGTTCCGAGAGGGGACGTGTCACCTCTATGTGCGAAATGACATAGACCGCCCCTCTTCCCGCCTTGATTTTTTACAAAGGCAACATAGACCAACAGGAGTTCCATGCCAAGTTTTTGAATTATTCAGGGTTCGTTTGGCCTTTTTATACATCATTTGAGTTTTCTAGGCCTTTAATGGAATAATTCAAATTTGAGCTACATCTACATGCTCCAGTGCGCCAAGATGTGTTGAAAAATCATACATGTGTCCTTGGGTGAATATTTAGGTTCCATGCAAGAAATGAGAATGAATTTCAAACATCCGGGCGTCGTGGCTCGACCGGAAACATAGAGAAACTTAAATTCCTGTAAATCCAAAACTCAGCTGAATCATGAAACTAAGCATGTTGCCTTCACATGGTACCAACATGTTGTGGTAAGATTTTTGTCCGATTTGCGAAGGCGCACACACTAACAACCAACAAAGTTATTTTGGAACAAGAGCTGTCATGTTACAATCGGAAACACAAGTTTTATTGAAACTATGGGCATTCTACTAACCATTTACATGCCGCCACGCGTCCCCTTTTTTATTGGCTAGGAGGCGCGGCGGGGTAGCTATTTGAGTACGGGAGGCGTGTGATCAAACCCCTGCACGTGCTTATCGGGAGGCGAGCCCTTTGACCTCCATCCGTCGCCCACCTCTCTCCCAACTTCTCCATTAATGGCGCCCGAGCCCCTATTTTATGGTCTGGCTATGTCTCACCCAACTGAGATTTAAGAGAGAAAAAAGAAAATCTGATATTTTTGCATGAATCTTGATGTAAGATCTGACGGACATATATAGCATCGACTGAGACTTATAGCAAGACTGATATGAATATAATGATGATGATAGTGGATAACAATTGTCTTACATATTTAGGAAGATAATTAAATATGCCACATGTGGCAACACCCGAAATACACAAGGGCAATATAAGAAGGAAGACACAGACAACGATCTAGCTCGCTGATCTCTACTTTCTTTATGCGCTGCTGCAGGGCGCAGAGACTAGTTCTGGCGACGAGCGGTGATGATATCTTTCATGTCCTCAATATGCTGCTTGGCATCATCCACGGATTCCTCCACCAGCCTTTCGTGCTTGATGCGGAGCATGGCATTCTCGTCCATAAGTTTCTTGATGATGACGCATGCCCTCTTCAAGAAGGCAGTGGTCTCCTCGTGCTGCTTCGCCCTTTCGGTGATCTTCACCCTCAGCAGGTCACGCTCGGTGCGGAGCTTCGCCTTGTCCTCCTAGCCCCCGGATGACGCCGGTAGCATTTTCAAACTAGGCATTCATCTCGTCCTGCAGCTTCATCCAGCCGGAGATGCGATCCATCAGGTTGCTAAACATAGCGTGCATGCGTATGTGAGAGTCCTCGCCTTCCCATGAGACATTTTCCCAGGCCGCCGCGACGTGGGAGGACCTCTCTGCTGCATCCACGATTGATACGTCTCCATCGTATCTACTTTTCCAAACTCTTCTGCTCTTGTTTTGGACTCTAATTTGCATGATTTGAATGAAACTAACCCGGATTGATGCTGTTTTCAGTAGAATTGCCATGATGTTGTTTTTGTACAGAAATCAAAGTTCTCGGATTGACCTGAAAATTTACATAGAACTTTTGTGGAATATATAAAAAATACTGGCGAAAAAATATACCAGAGGGGGCCACCCAGGAGCCACAAGCTCAGGGCGTGCTCTGCATGCTTGTGGGCCCCCAGACCTCTAGCAACCCTAACTCCAACTCCATATATACCTATTCACTAAGAAAAAAAATCAGAGAGAAGGATTCATCATGTTTTACGATATGGAGCCGCCGCCACCTCCTATTCTTCATCGTGAGGACTGATCTGGAGTCTGTTCGGGGCTTCGGAGAGGGGATTTGACACTGGCATCATCATCAACCTTCCTCCATCACCAATTTCATTATGGTCACCGCTGGGAGTGAGTAATTCCTTCGTATGCTTGATGGACGGTGATGGGTTGGATGATATTTATATGTAATCGAGTTAGTTTTGTTAGGGCTTGATCCCTAGTATCCACTATGTTCTGAGATTGATGTTGCTATGACTTTGTTATGCTTAATGCTTGTCATTAGGGCCCGAGTGCCACGATTTTAGATCTGAACCTATTATGTTTTCATGAATGTATGTGTGTTCTTGATCCTATCTTGCAAGTTCTATGCACCAATTACGAGTTATGATCCGCATACCTCGAGGTGACAATAATTGGGATTCTTTCCGGTGATTACCGTAGTTTGAGGACTTCATGTATTCATTAAGTGCTAATGCTTTGCTCCGGTTCTCTATTAAAAGGAGGCCTTAATATCCGTTAGTTTTCTTGTGGACCCCACTGCCATGGGAGGGTAGGACAAAAGATGTCATGCAAGTTCTTTTCCATAAGCACATATGACTATATACGGAATACATGCCTACATTACATTGACGAATTGGAACTAGTTCTGTGTCGCTCTAGGTTATAGCTGCTACATGATGGATATTATCCAACGCAATTATCCATCATTGATCCAATGCCTACGCTTTGCATATATTGATCTTTGCTAAGTTACTTTTGTTGTTGCTGCTGTTACAATCGCTACAAAACTGCAACTGTTTTTGCTACTGTTACTATTGCTACTGTTACTGTTACTACCATATTACTTTAATACTAATCACCTTGCTACAGATATTAAGTGTTCCAGGTGTGGTTGAATTGAGAACTCGACTGCTAATACTTGCGAATATTTTCTTTGGCTCCCCTTGTGTCGAATCAACAAATTTGGGTTGAATACTCTACCCTCAAAAACTGTTGCGATCCCCTATACTTGTGGGTTATGAAGACCTTTTTCTATGCCGTTGCCGGGGAGCATAGCTCTATTTGCTGAGTCACTTAGGAATTATATCTGTTGATCACTATGAGGAATCTTAGGGATTATATAACCAAAATCGTTCCCTCTAAGACGAGGGGAGGTAAGGAACTACCATCTAGCTTTGCACTTGATTCACATTCTATTTTGAGTAAGCTTGCGACACCATCACCTGCTATTAATTCTGATATGTCGCACGTAATTGATGATGCTACTTCTGCTATGAATGATGGTACTGATGATGCTAGTACTTTGCTTGATAAGACTGTGCCGCTAGGTGAATTTCTTGATGAACAATTTGCTAGAGCTAAAGAAATTGAGAATGCTGAAACAAATGAAATTATTGAAACAGAAAATAGACCTAGCTCTCCTAGACATGAATTGCCTGATATACCTGAGGGTTATTTTATGGACGGAGAGGTAGCTAGAGAATTTCTTGCTTGTAACGATAGAGATGATCTTAAGAAATTACTAGTCAAGTTGAAAGAAAAATCTTTGAAGGCTAGAATGAAATATAATCCTAAGTTTGCTACTTCACCTATCTTTATTACTGATAAGGATTATGAATTCTCTTGTGATCCTGAGTTAGTTACTTTGGTTGAATCTCATCCTTTCCATGGTTATGAATCTGGAATTGTTGTGGCACATCTTACTAAACTAAATGATATAGCCACCCTATTTGCTCATGAGGAAAAAATTCGCTACTAATATATTCTTAAGTTGTTTCCTTTCTCATTAAAGGGTGATGCTAAGATATGGTTTAATTCTCTTGCTCCTGGTGGTGTGCGTAGTCCCCAGGACATGACATATTACTTCTCTGAAAAATAATTTCCTGCTCACAAGAAACTGTTGGCCCTAGAGGCAATAATAAATTGGTTATTATCATATTTCCTTATTCATGATAATCATTTATTATCCATGCTAGAATTGTATTGATCGGAAACTCAAATACATGTGTGGTTACATAGACAACAACGTGTCCCTAGTGAGCCTCTACCGGACTAGCTCATTGAACAAAGATGGATATGGTTTCCTAGTCATGGACATGAGTTGTCATTTGGTAACGGGATCACGTCATTAGGAGAATGATGTGATGGGCAAGACCCAAACTATGAACGTAGCATATGATCGTATGAAGTTTATTGCTATCGTTTTCCGCATCTCAAGTATACAGTCCTATGACCATGAGATTATGCAACTCACTGACACCGGAGGAGCACCTTGTGTGTACCAAACATTGCAATGTAACTGGGTGACTATAAAGTTGCTCTACAGGTATCTCCGAGGGTGTCTGTTGAGTTGGCATGGATCAAGACTGGGATTTGTCACTCCGTATGATGGAGAGGTATCTTTGGGCCCTCTCGGTAATACAACATCACAAGAAGCTTGTAAGCAATGTGACTAAGGAGTTAGTCATGGGATCTTGTATTACAGAACAAGTAAAGAGACTTGTCGGTAACGAGATTGAACTAGGTATGGAGATACCGACGATCAGATCTCGGGCAAGTAACATACTGATAGATAAAGGGAACTACATACGGGATTAACTGAATCCTTGGCATCGAGGTTCGACCGATAAGATCTTCATAGAATATGTGGGAAGCAATATGGACATCCAGGTCCCACTATTGGTTATTGACCATAGAGGTGTCTTGGTCATGTCTGCATAGTTCTCAAACCCACAGGGTCTACACACTTAACGTTTGGTGACGATATAAGTATAGTTGAGTCATTATGGTGGTTACCAAAGGTTGTTCGGAGTCCCGGATGAGATCCCGGACGTGACGAGCAACTCTGGAATGGTCCGGAGGTGAATATTGATATATTAGACAAAGGGTATTGGAGTCCGAAAGTGTTCCTGGGGTACCGGGTGATGACCAGCATGACCGAAAGGGGTTTCGGGGTGCCCCGACAAGTGTTGGGGGGCCTCATGGGCCAAGGGGAGGGGGCAAACCAACACACTAAGGGGTTGTGCGACCCCCTCACCCCATCCCACGTTGCTAGAGGAGGTGGGGGAGCCCCATATGGTTCCCACCCTTTTGGCTTGGGGGCCAAGTCTCCAAAGGGGGAAACCCATCTAGGGTTTCCCTCTTATGGCCGTCGGCCCTAGATGGGATCCCCTAGGGACGCCTGTAACGCCCTAAGACCGATGCACCAGATGTCTTCCAGTTATTCGCCATTGTTTCCATGTCAATCGCTTGCGTGTTGCACTTTGCCATGTCATCATGTGCATTTCATCTGCATGATTTTTAATACTTGCATCCGCCTGGGTCTCCCAGTTCTCTCCGTTGTCCGTTTCGAGATCCAACACACTCGCACGCACTCGCCACACCTCTGAGTTGTTCTTTTGTGAGTGGGATAAAAATGTTCTCGGAACAGGATGAAAGTTGGCGCACGGCCTTGTTTTGTTGTAGGTAGACCGCCTGCCAAATTTCGTCGCATTCGGAATCTGTTTGATGCCCCAACGGATAACTATAGCGACAATATAGCCGGTCTATTCGTCGGACATTTTCGGTCTCCGGAAACAGTCGTCGGGCCTCTCTCTCTCTTATCGCCCGCAGCCCACGGCCTTCTACACAACCCATCTAGCCCACCTACACTACCCCTCCATTTCGGACCATCCGATCGAGATCAAACGGTCCGAAAACGGACTAAATCCCTCAAACCCTAGCCTATATCTATATATAGACATCCCCTTCCAAAAATAGGCTAAACCTAGCTCCTAACCCTCCCCTAACCTCCAGCCGCCGCATCCACCTCAAAAACCGCGCCGCCAGCCAGATCCAACCACCTCCTCCTCGTTTTCCGGCGCCCTCCACCTCCACCTTGCCACTTGGCACCGTCTGAGTGGCTGCACCCGCCACCCAGCGCCGCTCCCCTCCAATCCTGCGCTGCCACGTCGCCCTCCACCTCCTCCCACTATCGCGGCCCGCCAGGCCCGGGCGCAGCCCGCCCGAGCCCATCAAGGCCCGAGCGAGCCTACGCCTCGCTGCCTGCTGCCCCTGCACGCCCGTGGCGCTCCGCCACCCGGTGCCCCATCGCCTAGCACGACGCCTCGCTCCACCTCACCGGAGACCGACGCCGGCAACCGCCCCAGGTCGGTCCCGCTTCCTCCTCCCTCTCTGTACCTCGCCTTGTCCTCTCTCTCTCTCTCACTCTCTCTCTCTCTCACTCGAGCTCCCTCTCTCCCGCAGGAACTCCGCCATCACCGCGTCGCCCCGGCCCGAGCTTGCCGACCCCGCCGCCAACCGTCGCCAGAGAACGGCCGGATCTGGCCGCCCCGCTCCAGATCAGGCGAATCCCATGTGCCCCGCGCCCTCCCAGCCGTCCCAGCGTCCTCACCGGAGCCCCGCACCTCCGCCCCGCTCGTCGCCGGAGCCAGCGCCGCCACTGTGTTGGCCCTGCTCGCCCCGCCCCGTGAACCGGCGAATCGACCAGTTCTCTGGTGAACCGGCCCGGTCCTCTAGGACCGTGTGAATCGGCCGGTCGCTCTAGACCGCGCTCGTTTTCTTTCCCTTAGACCTCCTCGACCTGCCCGATGGGCCTCTGGTGAGTGAGCCTCGCCTATCCCTCGCCCGTGCACATTTTAGTATATGTCGCTCGATCTGTTTTTCCCTTCTGTTAAAACGCCCAAGTCCCTGAATTTCAGCATGATGTGTGCATGTTTGACCTACTATAACTTTGTGCATATTGGTCCGTTTGGAGTGCATGATATGTCAAAATGTTCCATCTCTTGATGCTATACATGCTAGTGTAATTTGCATGCATGTCGCTGTTCATATTGATGCCTTAATCATTGTTGCAAAAGTGCTAAGTAATATAACCTGCTGAAAACTGCTGTAACATGTCATTTTGTCTTTTTCATATCTTTTTGTGTGATTTTCTTTTGAGGATCATGCCTACATGTTTTAGGAGCATAATCATGCCATCTTTGGAATGGTGTAATCCATTTATCATTATATGCCCTGTGGTGACTAGCAAAAGTTTGCCAAGTAGGGTACTTGCTGTTACAGTTCTGCTAAGTCTAAACTGTTATATTGTGATGCCATGTTTGTTTGATGCTACCATCAAATCTATGCACAATCTGGAGATATTCAGTGATCATTTTTTGATGTCCATGCTATGCTCTATCCATCCATGTCCTTGTTTGAAATTATAACCTGCTGTAGCTTGTCCTTTTGGTGCCCTCAAGTTGCTTGAAAATATAACTGTCAGCATACCCAGTTTTCAGAGTCTATTATATCATATTGCCATGTTCACTTGAAGCTATTATCAAATTTTTTGCTCCAATGATCATGCTCAGTAATGATGTTTTGTTAAGGGTATTTAGTAAATGCTTTCCATGCTCTTTTATGCCATTAATAGTTCATGTAGCATATACTTGTCTCAAAATATGCATCATGAATCTGTCTTCTGCCATACTCTGTTTTTCACCAAGTTTGAGAATCTGTTATAACTTACAATCTTGTCTTGATGAATGCCATTGATCTAGGGGTTATATGGAGATACTTAGTAATCATGTTATGCCATGTTTAACCTGTAAATTAATGTCATTCTTTTGGTTGCTATTATCTTGCAATGTAACATCATTGTTTCATGCCTCCAACATGTTAACATGTTATTTCTGCTCACTTGTATGCCCTGTTTTTCACCGTCATAATCCGTGTTATAAAGTTGCCTTTTGCATTGATCATATTGGTTTAATATTGATGCCTATGAACCTGAACCTTGATGATGTTTGAAGTATGTCAACTTTACTTTAATTGAATATCAAGTGTGTGCTCATATGATTCCTGTAGCATGTTGTTTCCTTGCTTGCAAGCTGTCTAGTTGCTGTTTTGGACCGCTTGTCCTTTAAACTTGTTTCATGTGTATGTGTTAAACCGTGGCTCCGTTTGGAGCATGTTCTATATGAAACCTTCTTGGTTTTGTATGTTTTCACCATGCCATGTTGCATCCAAGTTTTGGAGTGTTGTGATTGGTTTTGCTTGCATTTGATTCAATGCCATGTTTAACTTGTTTTGCTCATATCTTTTAGGCCGTAGCTCCGAATTAAATAAACTTTATATGTAACTTGATTAGAAAAACATGTAGATCCTCATGGTGCATATTAACTTGCTGTTCAACAACTTCAACATAATGTGTTATTCAGATCAGTACCAATTTTGAAATTTGCATATGGGTAGTTTCCGGAATTGTTGTATGTTGATTCCGGCCTCATTTAAACTTGCTTTGTTGTGATGTTCTTGTATGCATCATCTCTTGCCATGAGTAGCATCATGTAGCCTTGTCATGCATCATACTTGGTTGAGCATCATGTCGTGTTTATGTGTTGGGTGTTTACTATGTTGTTTTCTTCTTTCCGGTTGTGCTTCTTCCTGATAGTTCGTGTTTCACTGCGATCATGAGGATTCGTTCGACTTCACTTGGTTCGTCTACACCGTTCGTCTTCTTCATGGTCTCGATCTTCTTCCTAGCGGGATTTCAGGCAAGATGACTGTCACCTTGGATCTCACTACTATCTTTGCTATGCTAGTTGTCTTGATGCTATCGCTATGTCGCGCTACCTACCACTTGTTTATCAAGCCTCCCAAATTGCCATGATAGCCTCTAACCCTTTCCACCATCCTAGCAAACCGTTGTTTGGCTATGTTACCTCTTTACTCAGCCCCTCTTATAGCGTTGCTAGTTGCAGGTGCAGTTGCAGGTTGTTCCATGTTGGGACATGGATATCCTGGGATATCACAATATCTCTTATTTAATTAATGCATCTATATAGTTGGTAAAGGGTGGAAGTCTCGACCTTTTTCCTGGTGCTTTGTTCCACTCTTGCCGCCTTAGTTTCCATCATACCGGCGTTACGTTCCTTGATTTTGTGTCCCTATCACAATGAGGGTTTATGGGACCCTCTTGACAATTCACTTTGAATAAAACTCTTCCAGCAATGCCCAACATTGATTTTACCATTTGCCTAATAACAACTAAAAACTTGCATAGGGACTTCCCAGGCCCCAAGGATAATTAATCAACAACCCCAAGCCAGTGCTCCTCATGAGTGCTGGTCCGAACTAGAGCACCTTGCGGCGCCCCCTTGGCAATTTGGGTCTCAGCGACCGTAAGCTTAGCTCATCCGATCGTGGCTTGAGACGAGATACGCGCGACTAGTATCAGGGTGTCGGCATGTCGAGAGGTCTTGCTAGTTTTGTTTTACCATTGTCAAAATGTCTTGTGCACCGGGATTCCAAGTCTCATCGGAGGGTTCCGAGATGGAGGATTGTCTCCGCGGATCGTGAGCTTGTCATGGGCTAAGTTGGTACACCCTGCAGGGTATAAACTTTCGAGAGCCGTGCCCGCAGTTATGTGGCAGATGGGAATTTTTAGTATCCGGTTGTAGTGGACTTGAACTAAACTCAAATAAAATACACCAACCGCATGCGTAACCGTGATCGTCTCTTTTCGAGTAAGGGCGAGAAGAGAACATGGTGTGGTTATGTTTGAACGTAAGTAGTTCAGGATCACTTCTTGATCATTACTGTTTGCGACCGTTTGCGTAGTTTCTCATCTTATTCTTGTACTCGTAAGTTAGCCACCATACGATGCTTAGTGGTGCTGCAACCTCACCACTTATCCTTTCCATATCCATTAAGCTTTGGTAGTGTTGATACCCATGGTAATGGGATTGCTGAGTCCTTGTGGCTCACAGATTACTACAACAACGGTTGCAGGTACAGGTAATGCGATGATCATGACGTGAGAGTGATGTTTACTTGTTTGGATTTCTCCTTCCGCTTCTTTAATCAGGGGATAGGTTCCGGGTCGGCAGCCTGGGCTAGCAGGGTGGATGTCGTTTGCGTTTCTGTTTGTGTTTCATCCGTAGTCGGATGTTGTTCTCATGTATGGTGTTTGATGTATTCATGTGGCATATGTATGCCTTTGTATGTATCCCCAACTATTATGTAAGGAAAATATTTGTTTCCCATGCAACGTTCCCCAACAGTGGCATCATGAGCTAGGTCTATGCATAGATGATATCACGAGTAGACACAAAGGAGTTTGTGGGCGTTGATATTCAGATTGCTTCCTTCCTTGGCCTTTTCTTGATTCGACGGTATTGTGGGATGAAGCGGCCCGGACCAACCTTACATGTCCACGTACATGAGACCGGTTCCATCAACAGACATGTGACTTTGTTGCATAAACATGGCTTGCGGGTGTCTGACTCTCCAACCTTAGTTGAATCGGACTCGACAAAGGCGGTCCTTGTAGAAGGTTAAATAGGAACTTGCATATCACCGTTGTGGCTTTGCGTAGGTAAGAATCGTTCTTGCTAGATACCCATAGCAGCCGCGTAAAACATGCAACAACAAAGTAGAGGACGTCTAACTTGTTTTTGCAGGGTATGTTGTGATATGATATGGCCAAAGACATGATGAGATATATTTGATGTATGAGATGATCATGTTTGTAATAGTTTATATCGACTTGCATGTCGATGCATACGTCAACCGGCAAGACCCATAATAAGGTTGTCTTTAATTATTGTATGACCTACGCGTCAATCATTAAGCGCTATGTAATGCTTTACTTTATCGCTAAGCGGTAGAAATAGTAGTAGAAGCATGGTTGGTGTGACAATCCCGATGGTGGCACGATGATGGAGATCATGGTGTCATGCCGGTGCTTTGGAGATGTAGATCAAAAGCACAAGATGATGGCCATACCATGTCACTTATGATTTGCATGTGATGTTAATCCTTTTATGCATCTTATTTTTCTTAGGATGACAGTAGCATTATAAGGTGATCCCTCACTAAAATTTCAAGATAAAATTGTGTTCTCCCCAAGTGTGCACCGTTGCGAAAGTTCATCGTTTCGAAGCACCACGTGATGATCATGTGTGATAGACTCTACATTCACATACAACAGGTGCAGGCCAGTTTTGCACATGCGGAAAATTGGGTTAAACTTGACGAGCCTAGCATGTACAGACATGGCCTCGGAACACAAGAGACCGAAAGGTTGAACATGAGTCATATAGTTGATATGATCAACATGGAGATGTTCACCATTGAAACCACCTCATCTCATGTGATGATCGGACTTGGGTTGGTGAATGTGGATCATGTTACACTCGGAAGACCGGAGGGATGTCGATCTGAGTGGAAGTTCTTAGGTAATATGATTAATTGAACTCATTTATCATGAACAATGGTCCAAGCTGTGGAATTATGTTGTAGATCAATAGCTCACGCTGTAGCTCCCTGTTTTAATACGTTCCTAGAGAAAGACTAAGTTGAAAGATATTGTAAGAAATTATGCGGACTAAGGCCATAGTCTGATGATTGTCCTCACTGGTGCACCGAAGGCTTATGTCCTTGATGCACCGCTCGGTGTGCGAACCCCTCTAGCATTGTCCATGGATGTTGTGAACATCTGGTAGACACGTTCTGATGACTACTTGATAGTTTAGTGCGCCACACTTTATGGCTTAGAATCGAGACTCCAAAGGCGTTTGAACGCCATGGAACATATGATATGTTACAAGAGTTGAAATTGGTATTTCAGACTCATGCCCGTGTTGAGAGGTATGAGACCTCTGACAAGTTCTTTGCCTACAAGATGGAGGAGAATTAGCCAGTGAGCATGTGCTTAGAATGTCTGGGTGCTATAATCGGTTGAATCAAGTGGGAGTTAATCTTCCAGATAAGATAGTGACCGACAGAGCTCTCCAGTCACTACCACCAAGCTACTAGAGCTTCGTAATGAACTGACATGCAAGGGATGGAGATGATCCCGGAGCTATTCGCGGTGCTTAAGACCGCGGAGGTAGAAATCGAGAAGGAGCATCAAGTGTTGATGGTTATCAAGACCACCGGTTTCAAGAAGGGCAAGGGAAAGAAGGGAAACTTCATGAATGGCAAGCCAGTTGGCGCTCCAGTGAAGAAACCCAAGTTTGAACCCAAACCCGGGAACGGTCACTAGTAGCGGAACTGCCCCAAATACTTGGTAGACTAGCTCATTGACCAAAGATGGCTATGGTGTCCTAGTCATGGACATGAGTTTTCATTTGGTAACGGGATCACATCATTAGGAGAATGATGTGATGGACAAGACCAAAACTATGAATGCAGCATATGATCATATCAAGTTTATTGCTATCGTTTTCTACATGTCAAGTATATGTTCCTTTGACCATGAGATCATGCAACTCACTGACACCGGAGGAGTACCTTGTGTGTACCAAACGTCGCAACGTAACTGGGTGACTATAAAGGTTCTCTATAGGTATCTTCGTGGGTGTCTATTGAGTTGGCATGGATCAAGACTAGGATTCGTCACTCTGTATGACAGAGAGGTATCTCTGGGCCCTCTTGGTAATACAACACCACAAGAAGCTTGCAAGCAATGTGACTAAGGAGTTTGTCACGGGATCTTGTATTACGGAACGAGTAAGGAGACTTGCCGGTAACGAGATTGAACGAGGTATGGAGATACCGACGATCGGATCTCGAGCAAGTAACATACCGATATGCAAAGGGAACTACATACGAGATTAACTAAATCCTTGACATCGAGGTTCGACCGATAAGATCTTCGTAGAATATGAGGGAACCAATATGGACATCTAGGTCCCGCTATTGGTTATTGACCATAGAGGTGTCTTGGTCATGTCTGCATAGTTCTTGAACCCGCAGGGTCTACACACTTAACGTTTGGTGACGATATAAGTATAGTTGAGTCATTATGGTGGTTACCGAAGGTTTTCGGAGTCCCAGATGAGATCCCGGACATGACGAGGAAATCTGAAATGGTCCGGAGGTGAAGACTGATATATTGGACGAAGGGTATTGGAGTCCGGAAGTGTTCTAGTGGTACCGGGTGATGACGAGCATGACCGAAAGGGGTTTCGGGGGCCCGACAAGTGTTGGGGGCCTCATGGGCCAAGGGGAGGGGGCTAACCAGCACACTAAGGGGTTGTGGAACCCCCTCACTACATCCCATGTTGCCAGAGGAGGTGGGGGCGCCCCCTAGGGTTCCCACCGCTTCATCTTGGGGGCCAAGTCTCCTAAGGGGGAAAACCCATCTAGGGTTTCCCTCTTGTGGCCGCCGGCCCTAGATGGGATCCCCTAGGGGCGCCCCCTCTCCCCCTTCCCCCTATATATAGAGAGGTAGAGAGAGGGCAGCCACACCCTCATACGCCACGACGCTGCCCCTCCTCTCCCTCGTAGCCTTCTTCCTCTCCGTAGCGCTTAGCAAAGCTCCGCTGAGATTCCGCCACCACCACCGCCACCACGCCGTCGTGCTGCCGGAGGACTCGAGCTACTAATTCACTATCGCTCGCTGGATCAAGGAGGTGAAGGTGTCGTCAAGCCATACGTGTGTTGAACATGGAGGTGGCGTCTGTTCGCTACTTGGATCGGGAGTTCGCGGGACGGATCATGATTGGATCGTGAAGACGTTCGCGGGACGGATCATGATTGGCTCACGAAGACGTTCGACTACATCAACCGCGTTTCTTAACGCTTCCGCTTAGTAATCTACAAGGGTATGTAGATCCAATCTCTCCTCTCGTAGATTGTCATCTCCTATATTGATCTTGGTGAGCGTAGGAAAATTTTGGTTTCCCATGCAACGTTCCCCAACAAAAACAAGCTGCTTTCAGGAAATATTTAACTTTGTGCAAATTAAAGAAGAGAATATCCCTCAAGCTTGGGGGAGGCTTCTCCAGTTACTTAATGCTGCCTGATCATCCTTTCAAGAAAAATTAAATACTTGATATCTTTTATGATGGACTAACCGATGCTTCTAGGGACTACCTAGATAGTTGTGCTGGTTGTGTTTTCAGGGAACCAACTATTGAACAAGCTAGAGAACTATTGAATAATATAGTGAGGAATGATAATGATTGGAATCTTCCTGAACCACCACCCAAGCTAACTCCAAAGAAGAGAGGTATTCTATTTCTCAGTCCTGAAGATATGCAAGAGGCAAAGAAATCTATGAAAGAAAAAGGTATTAAAGCCGAAGATGTCAAGAATTTACCACCTATTGAAGAAATACATGGTCTCGATACCCCGACACAGATTTGATGAAGGTGATATTACTTATACTAAATCTTCTAGTCAATGCTTAGATGAATTGGATAACTTTATTGTTAAACAAGAAAACTTTAATGCATATGTTAGTAGACAATTGAAACAAAATGCTTATATGATTGAACGCTGGAGTGACTTTATGTTTAGAACTATTAATGATGTCGAGGGTGTGAGTAAACATGCATCCATGATTAAAACTTGATACGTCCATTTTGCATCATGCTTTTATATTAATATTTATTGCATTATGGGCTGTTAGTACACATTATATCACAATACTTATGCCTTTTCTCTCTTATTTGATAAGGTTTACATGAAGAGGGAGAATGTCAGGAGCTGGAATTCTGGACTAGAAAAGGAGCAAATATTAGAGACCTATTCTGCACAACTCCAAAAGTCTTGAAACTTCACGGAGAATTGTTTTGGAATATATAAAAAATATTGGGCGAAGAAAGCACTAGAGGGGGGCCACCTGCCATCCACAAGGGCCTGGGCGCACCCCCTGTCATGTGGGCCACCTGGCAGGCCCCCAATGCCCATCTTCTGCTATATGGTGTGTTTTGCCCTGGAAAAAAATGAGGAGGAAGCTTTCGGGATGAAGCGCCGCCGTCTCGAGGCGGAACCTGGGCAGGCCCAATCTAGGGCTCCGGTGGAGTTGTTCTACCGGGGAAACTTCCCTCCGGGAGTGGGAAATCGAAACCATCATCATCACCAACGATCCTCTCATAGAGAGGGGGTCAATCTCCATCAACATCTTCACCAACACCATCTCCTCTCAAACCATAGTTCATCTCTTGTATCCGATCTTTGTCTCAAAACCTCAGATTGGTACCTGTGGGTTGCTAGTAGTGTTAATTACTCCTTGTAGTTGATGCTAGTTGGTTTATTCGGTGGAAGATCATATGTTCAGATCCTTAATGATAATTAATACTCCTCTTATCATGGACATGAATGTGCTTTATGAGTAGTTACGTTTGTTCCCGAGGATATGGGAGAAGTCTTGTTATAAGTAATATGTGAATTTGGTATTTGTTCGATATTTTGATGAGATGTATGTTGTCTTTCCTCTAGTCGTGTTATGTGAACATCGACTACATGACACTTCACCATGATTTAGGACAAGGGGAAGGCATTGGGAATTAATAAGTAGATGATGGGTTGCTAGAGTGACAGATGCTTAAACCCTAGTTTATGCGTTGCTTCGTAAGGGGCTGATTTGGATCCATATGTTTCATGCTATGGTTAGATTTATCCTAATTCTTATTTTGTTGTTGCGGATGCTTGCGAGAGGGGTTAATCATAAGTGGGAAGCTTGTCCAAGGAAGGGCAGCACCCAAGCACCGGTCTACCCACATATCAAATTATCAAAGTAACGAACGCGAATCATATGAGCATGATGAAACTAGCTTGACAATAATTCCCATGTGTCCTCGGGAGCGCTTTGCTTTATATAAGAGTTCGTCCAGGCTTGTCCTTTGTTACAAAAAGGATTGGGCCACCTTGCTGCACCTTGTTTACTTTTGTTACTTGTTACCCGTTACAAATTATCACATCATACAACTATTTATTATCGATAATTTCAGTGCTTGCAGAGAATACCTTGCCGAAAACCACTTGTCATTTCCTTCTGCTCCTCGTTGGGTTCGACACTCTTACTTACCGAAAGGACAATGATAGATCCCCTATACTTGTGTGTGATGTCTACTAAGCAATTTTATTCTTGTAGACATGTGTTGGGCCTCCAAGCACAGAGTTTTGTAGGACAGTAGCAATTTTCCCTCAAGTGGATGAACTAAGGTTTATCAATCCATGGGAGGCGTAGGATGAAGATGGTCTCTCTCAAACAACCCTGCAACCAAATAATAAAAATCTCTTGTGTCCCCAACACACCTAATACAATGGTAAATTGTATAGGTGCACTAGTCCGACAAAGAGATGGTGAGAAAAGTGTAATATGGATAGTAGATATTGATTTTTGTAACAGGAACAATAAGAAACAGCAAGGTAGCAAGTAACAAAAGTGAGCACAAACAGTATTGCAATGCTTTAAAATGAGGCCTAGGTTCCGTACTTTCCCTAGTGCAATCTCCCAACAATGCTAATATAATTGGATCATATAACCATCTCTCAATGTGCGATAAAGAATCACTCCAAAGTTCCTATCTAGCGGAGAACATAAGAAGAAATCATTTGTAGGGTATGAAACCACCTCGAAGCTATTCTTTCCGATTGATCTATCCAAGAGTTCGTACTAAAATAACACCAAATAAATTCAGATTCATAATACTCAATCCAACACAAGGAATCCTCAAAGAGTGCCACAAGATTTCTACTGGAGAAACAAAGACAAGAACATGCATCAACCCCTATGCATAGATTACCCCAATGTCACCTCGGGATTCCGCGAGTTGAGTGCCAAAACACATATCAAGTGAATCAATATGATACCCCATTGTCACCGCGAGTATTCATAGACATATATCAAGTGCTCTCAAATCCATAAAAGTATTCAATCCGATAAAACGAAATCTCAAAGGGAAAACTCAATTCATCACAACAAGATACAGAGGGAGAAACACCATACGATCCAAGTATATTAACAAAGCCCGCGATACATCAAGATCATGACATCTCAAGAACACGAGAGAGAGAGAGAGAGAGAGAGAGAGAGAGAGAGAGAGAGAGAGAGAGAGAGAGAGATTAAACACATAGCTACTAGTACAAACCCTCAACCCCGAGGGTGGACTACTTCTCCTCATCGTGGTGGCCGCCAGGATGATGAAGATGGCCACCGGTGATGATCCCCCCCTCCGGCTGGGTGCCGGAATGGGGTCTAGATTGGTTTCTCGTGGCTACGGAGCCTTGCGGCGGTGGAACTTCTAATCTAGGTTTTTTTGAATATTTGGTGATTTATAGGGAAAAGAGGGGGTGCGGGAGGCCACTGAGGTGAGCACAACCCACCTGGGCGCGCCTGGGCCCCCAGGCACGCCCTGGTGGGTTGTGCCCCCCTTGGGGCACCCCCCAGGTGCTTCTCTGGCCCACTAGATGTCTTCTGGTCCATAAAAAATCCACAAAAAGTTTCGCTGTGTTTGGACTCTATTTGATATTGATTTCCTGTGATGTAAAAAACAAGCAAAAACAAAAACTGGCAGTGGGCGCTGGGTAAATAGGTTAGTCCCAAAAAATGATATAAAGTTGCTATAAAATGATTGTAAAACATCCAAGGATGATAATATAACAGCATGAATACTTCATAAATTATAGATACGTTGGAGACATATCAGTGGGTCATCAAGACTATTTTCTGGTGCCGTTGCCCGGGAGTGAAGCGTCTTTGGTAAAGAAACATTTACATAGTGTGCTGAAATTTACTGTCACTTGTTACTATGGAAAATAATCCTTTGAGGGGCTTGTTCGGGGTATCTTCACCTCGACCGAAAGAGCAAAGAGTTGCTTCTCAACCTATTGCACCTACTGAAAATATTTATTATGAAATTCCTTCAGGTATGATAGAGAAACTGATGGCTAATCCTTATGCAGGAGATGGAACATTACATCCTGATATGCACCTAATCTATGTGGATGAAGTTTGTGGATTATTTAAGCTTGCGGGTTTGACCGAGGATGTTGTCAAGAAGAAGGTCTTTCCTTTATCTTTGAAGGGAAAGGCATTGACAAGGTTTAGGCTATGTGATGATATTGGATCATGGAACTACAACTGACCGAAATTGGAATTTCATCAGAAGTTTTATCCTATGAATCTGGTTCATTGTGATCGGAATTATACATATAATTTTTGGCCTCGTGAAGGAGAAACTAGCGCTCAAGCTTGGGGGAGGCTTAAGTTAATGTTATATTCATGCCCAATCATGAGCTCTCAAGAGAAATTATTATTCAGAATTTTTATGCTCGACTTTCTCATAATGATCGATCCATGCTCGATACTTCTTGTACCGGTTCTTTTATGTAGAAGACTATTGAATTCAAATGGAATTTATTGGAAAGAATTAAATGCAACTCTAAAGATTGGGAACTCGACGAAGGTAATTAGTCAGGTATAAACCTTAAGTTTGATTGTGTTAAGTCTTTTTATGGATACATATGCTTTTCGTGATTTTAGCACTGAATATGGACTTGACTCTGAGATAGTAGCTTCTTTCTGTAAATATTTTGCTACTCATGTTGATCTCCCTAAGGAGAAGTGGTTTAAATATTATCCCACCCTTGAAGTGAGAGTAGTAGAACCTATTAAAGTTGAAGAAGAAACTATTACTTATAATGTTGATCCTATTGTTCCTACTGCTTATATTGAGAAACCACCTTTTCCTGTTAGAATAAAGGATCATGCTAAAGCTTCAACTGTGGTTCGTAAGAGTTATACTAGAACATCTACACCCCCTGAACAAATTGAAGTTGAACCTAGTTTTGCTATGGTTAAAGATCTCTTGGTCAATAATATTGATGGACATGTTATTTATTTCTATGATGAAGCTACTAGGATTGCTAAACCTGATATTAAAGATAAACATAGACCTGTTGTTGGCATGCCTATTGTTTCCACTAGAATAGGAGATCGTTGTTATCATGGCTTATGTGATGTGGGTGCTAGTGTGAGTGCAATTCCTTATACCTTGTACCAAGAAATTATGAATGATATTGCACCTACTGAGATAGAAGATATTGATGTTACTATTAAGCTTGCCAATAGAGATACTATTTTGCCAATTGGGATTGTTAGAGATGTTGAAGTCTTGTGTGGGAAAATAAAATACCCTACTAATTTTCTTGTTCTTGCTTTCCCACAAGATGATTTTTGTCCCATTATATTTGGTAGACCTTTCTTGAATACCGTTAATGCTAAGATAGGCTGCAAGAAAGATATTGTTACTGTTGGTTTAGGGGATATGTCTCGTGATTTTAATTTCTCTTTGTAGACAACCCCATGATAAAGAATTTCCTAGTAAGGATGAAATTATTGGTCTTGCTTCTATTGCCGTGCCTCCTACTGATCCTTTAGAACAATATTTGCTAGATCATGAAAATGATATGTTTATGAATGAAAGAAGCAAAATAGATGAAATATTCTTTAATCAAGGGCCTGTTTTGAAACACAATTTGTCTGTTGAAATTCTTGGAGATCCTCCTCCACCCAAGGGTGATTCCGTGTTTGAGCTTAAACAATTACCTAATACTATGGAATATGCTTATCTCGATGAAAAGAAGATATATCCTGTTATTATTAGTGCAAACCTTTCAGAGCATGAAGAAAAGAAATTACTGAAGAAGCACCGTGCCGCCATTGGATATACTCTTGATGATATGAAGGGCATTAGTCCCACTCTATGTCAGCACAAAATTAATTTGGAGCATGATGCTAAACCAGTTGTTGATCACCAACGGCCGTTAAATCCTAAGATGAAAGAAGTGGTAAGAAGTGAAATACTAAAGCTTCTGGAGGTAGGTATAATTTATCCTATTGCTGATAGTAGAGGGTAAGTCTCGTTCATTGTGTCCCTAAGAAGGGAGGTATTACTGTTGTTCCTAATGATAAGAATGAATTGATTCCACAAAGAATTGTTACAGGTTATAGAATGGTAATTGATTTTCACAAATTAAACAAAGCTACTAGAAAAGATCATTACCCTCTACCTTTTATTGATCAAATGCTAGAAAGATTATCCAAACACACACATTTTTGCTTTCTAGATGGTTATTCTGGGTTCTCTCAAATACCTGTGTCAAAACATGATCAGGAAAAGACCACTTTTACTTGCCCTTTTGGTACCTTTGCTTATAGACGTATGCCTTTTGGTTTATGTAATGCACCTGCTACCTTTCAAACATGTACGACTGCTATATTCTCTGATTTTTGTGATAAGATTGTTGAAGTTTTCATGGATGATTTCTCCGTTTACGGAACTTGTTTTGATGATTGCTTAAGCAACCTTGATCGAGTTTTGCATAGATGTGAAGAAACTAATCTTGTCTTGAATTGGGAAAAAGCCACTTTATGGTTAATGAAGGTATTATCTTGGTGCATAAAATTTCTGAAAGAGGTATTGAAGTTGATAAAGCTAAAGTAGATGCTATTGAAAAGATGTCATGTCCTAAAGATATCAAAGGTATAAGAAGTTTCCTTGGTCATGTTGGTTTCTATAGGAGGTTTATTAAAGACTTCTCTAAAATTTCTAGGCCTCTCACTAATCTCTTGCAAAAAGATATTCCTTTTATTTTTCATGATGATTGTGTAGAAGCATTTTAAATACTTAAGAAAGCCTTGATTTATGCACCTATTGTTCAGCCACCTGATTGGAATTTACCCTTTGAAATTATGTGTGATGCTAGTGATTATGTTGTTGATGATGTTCTAGAACAAAGAGTTGATAAGAAATTAAATGTTATTCATTATGCTAGTAAAACTCTAGACAGTGCCCAGAGAAATTATGCTACTACTGAAAAATATTTTTTAGCAGTTGTATTTTCTTATGATAAGTTTAGATCTTATATTGTTGATTCCAAAGTAACTATTCACACTGATCATGCTGCTATTAAATATCTTATGGAAAATAAAGATGCTAAACCTAGACTTATTAGATGGGTTCTCTTATTACAAGAATTTGATTTGCATATTATTGATAGAAAGGGAGCTGAGAACCCCGTTGTAGACAACTTGTCTATGTTAGAAAATGTTCTTGATGACCCACTGCCTATTGATGATAGCTTTCCAGATGTCATAAATGCTTCTCGTAATACTCCATGGTATGCTGATTATGCTAATTACACTATTGCTAAATTTATACCACCTTGTTTCACATGCCAGCAAAAGAAAAAGAAGGAGTAGATGGTGTTATTAGACGTTGTGTACCTGAGCATGAACAGGAACATATCCTACACAAGTGCCACTCCGAGTCTTACGGAGGACACCACACTAGAGATAGAACTGCACATAAGGTATTGCAATCTGGTTTTTATTGGCCTACTCTCTTCAAGGATGCCCGTAAGCTTGTCTTGTCTTGTGATGAATGCCAAAGGATTGGTAATATTAGTAGATGTTAGGAAATGCATATGAATTATTCACGTGTTATTGAACCATTTGATGTTTGGGGCTTTGATTATATGGGACCTTTTCCTTCCTCTACCGGGAATACACATATTTTAGTTGCTATTGATTATGTTACTAAGTGGGTAGAAGCTATTCCAACTAGTAGTGCCGATCATAACACTTCTATTAAGATGCTTAAAGAAGTTATTTTTTCGAGGTTTGGAGTCCCTAGATATTTAATGTCTGATGGTGGTTCAAATTTTATTCATGGTGCTTTCTGTAAAATGCTTGGTAAGTATGGTGTTAACCATAGAATTGCATCTCCTTATCACCCTAAGTCTAGTGGTCAAGTAAAATTGATCAATAGAGAGATTAAATTGATTTTCCAAAAGACTGTTAAAAGATCTAGAAAAATTGGTCTAAGAAACTTGATGATGCATTATGGGCTTATAGAACTCCTTATAAGAATCCTATGGGTATGTCTCCGTATAAAATGGTTTATGGAAAAGCATGTCACTTACCTCTCTAACTAGACCATAAGGCATATTGGGCTATTAAAGAGTTGAGTTATGATTTCAAACTTGCCGGTGAGAAGAGGTTATTTGACATTAGCTCGCTTGATGAGTGGAGAACCCAAGCCTATGAGAATGCCAAGTTGTTTAAAGAAAAGGTTAAGAGATGGCATGACAAAAGGATACAAAAGCATGAGTTTAATGCAGGTGATCATGTTTTGCTATAGAACTCTCATTTAAGATTTTTTGCAGGAAAACTTCTCTCTAAATGGGAAGGTCTTTACATTATCGAGGAGATCTATCATTCTGGTGCCATCAAAATCAACAACACCGAAGGTACAAATCCGAAGGTGGTAAACGGTCAAAGAATCAAACATTATATCTTAGGCAATTCCATAAATATTGAGACCAATATAATTGATACCGTAACACCAGAGGAGTACATAAAGGATACTTTCTAGAACATTTCAGACTCCGAATGTAGTACGGCAAGTAAACCGACTCCAAAATTGTTCTAATAGCAATTTTCTCCATTTTGGAATATTTAAAATATTAGGAAAACTAAAACTAGTCCGAAGAGCGCACGAGGCATCCACAAGGGTGGAGGGCGTGCCCTACCCCCTGGGCACGCCCCCTACCTTGTGGCACCTCGTGTGCCCTCCGGACTTTGTTTTCTTGCACAGTACTTCTTTTGGTCCGTAAAAATTCATTATATAATCTCCCGAAGGTTTTGACCACCGTACCACAACAATATCTTCTGGTCTAGTCTCGAGTTGTTTTTTGACAGATCTAGATCACCATGACGTCTCCAAGCGCCCCCAAGGACAAGTTGGTCGAGAAGGTCATCAACCCCTACCTTGCGGAGGTGCTGCAACACCCGCAAACCATTGAGATGCGTGAGGGGGTGCTGCACATCCGTGACATTGAGGGGCCGAAGAAGACCAGAAGCAATGGAGAAACAAGTTTTCAAGTGCCAAGGGATGGTGGAACATGGACTCAACGCCAATCACATGATGATCGTGGAGTTCACCAACAATCACAAGTTGGATGCCAAGAACATCGGGGAGGCCATCTTCAAGCTTCACGATAAAATCGAGCACCTCCAGGCCCCGATCTATGACCTGCAAAACCAAAACTGTGAGTATGAATATAGATTCAAGAGGTTGAGTTTGGCTGCAGATTTGAGGATCCCGGAGACTCGTTCATCCTTCTATGATGGCGAGCCTATGCCTGGAAGATGGACGACAAGCCTACATCCTCAACAACTCCCTCATCACGACCCCCGAAGAAAGAGACATAAATACATGGGTATGGGCACTCCCCTTGGCAACTGCCAAGCTTGGGGGAGGTGCCCCGATATAGTATCATTATCACACCTTTACCTTTATCGTTTGTCTTAGTTCGATCCTTTTGGTTATATCTTGATCTAGTAGAATAAAATTTTAGCATGATCTAGTTTTGAGTTTTGCTTTATGTTCCCTCTATGTAATCGAGTCCTTGAGTTATATATAATAAAGAGCAATTTTGATTTGAGGGCTTTACTTTCTTGCTATGATCTTGAGGGAATTAAATAAAAGAAAGAATAAAAAGAAATACAAGATATCATATATTGATCTTATGGAGAGTAATGACTTCACATATAAAGAGTATGATGAATAAAAGTTGTTGTGAGTTGACAAACATAGTTTTGGTCATTGTTGCAATTAATAGGAAGTGATAAAGAAAGAGAGGCTTCACATATAAGTATACTATCTTGGACATCTTTTGTAATTGTGAGCACTCATTAAAATATGACATGCCAAAAAGTTGATGTTGGACAAGAAAGACAACATAATGGTTTATGTTTTCTTATATCCGAATAGAATTTATATTGTCATGGATCATCCAACATGTTGAGCTTGCCTTTCCCTCCAAATTCTTTGCACCAAGCAGAGATACTACTTGTGCTTTCAAACATCCCTTAAACCAGTTTTTCCATGAGAGTCCACCATACCTACCCATGGATCGAGTAAGATCCTTCAAGTAAGTTGTCATCGGTGCAAGCAATAAAAATTGCTCACTAAATATGTATGATCTATTAGTGTGAATAAAATAAGCTTTATACAAACTTGTGATATGGAAGAAATAAAAGCGACAGAATGCATAATAAAGTTCTTTATCACAAGCGGCAATATGAAGTGACATTCTTTTGCATTAAGATTTTGTGCATCCAACCATAAAAGCGCATGACAACCTCTGCTTCCCTCTACGAAGGGCCTATCTTTTACTTTTATCTTCTACCCTTATACAAGAGTCATGGTGATCTTCACCTTTACTTTTTACACTTTTTCCTTTGGCAAGCACTATGTGTTGGAGAGATCTGTATATATTATTGACATTACCCTTGAGGCAAAAGGTTGGGAGGCAAAACTATAAGCCCATATCTTTCTCCGTGTCCAATTGAAACTTTGTACCCACAAGTATCGCATGAGTGTTAGCAATTGTGAAAGACTAAATGATAGTTGAGTATGTGGACTTGCTGAAAAGCTCTTGAATTGACTATTTTCGATGTTATGATAAATTGCAATTGCTTCAATGACTGAGATCATAGTTTGTTAGTTTTCAATTAAGTTTCTGATTCATACTTTACCTTGTGAATGAATTGTTACTTTAGCATAAGAAACTATATGACAATATATGTTGCTATTCTAAAGATGT
The DNA here is from genome assembly GCF_002162155.2 of Triticum dicoccoides. NCBI lineage: Eukaryota > Viridiplantae > Streptophyta > Magnoliopsida > Poales > Poaceae > Triticum > Triticum dicoccoides. The sequence goes on from NC_041385.1 coordinate 413,005,531, forward strand.
TTATGATGCCCTCATGTCCGTATTTTATTTTATCGACACCTCTATCTCTAAACATGTGGACATATTTTTCGATATCGGCTTTCGCTTGAGGACAAGCAAGGTCTAAGCTTGGGGGAGTTGATACGTCCATTTTGCATCATGATCTTATATTTATATTTAGGGTCTTTTACATCTGTGTCCCTAACTCGAACCCACTACTCAGATTTGCCCCTAATTTCGAAGTCTGCTCAAATTTGTCCCTCTGCTGTTAGGTGCCATTATAGAAATGCCCTTCCGTGCCGTTTCCGTCTGGTCAAAGGGCTTTGACCGCTATCTGAACGTTTCTTTGACATTTTTGCCCCTGTGTCCATGTGCCACTTACTGGTGGGTCCCACTCTCAAAAAATAAAATGAAAAACACTTTCTCTCACCCCCTCTCTCTCACACACACTTACATGTGGGCCCCCTCATTTATAGAAAAAATAAAAAGGAAACACTATCTCTCTCACCTCTCTCTCCCCCCCTGCCGAACGACGGGCCGACGCCCACTACCTCTCAACTCCGGTGAGAGTACTGAACGGCCACCGCCTATGTCGCTGGCCTCCACTGACGCCGTAGTCCTCTGTACCTCATGCTCTCTCCGCCGCCCGCTCGTTCCTCTCCCGCCCTCTCCCGCAAGCACGCCAGCGAGTGCCCCGTCGCTGGCGTCACTCAAGGACGTGGCCAACGGCAACTTGAAGCACCACTACCTCGCCAGGAAGCTCATATGCCATGACCTTGTCCAACCAGCTGACGATTTTGACCAGAGATATCCAGCACAGAGCGCCACAACGCATCTTCCCCGCCTCTGAGCTCGGACCGCCGCCTTCGATTCGACTCCGTTGAAGCATGTCGGCCGATCCCGGCGGCTCCTATGGCATCCTTATGCACCATAGAAGACTTGGGAGTCCTCCATAGCAAGCTCCATGACCTCGGGTCATCTTCCCCATGAGCTTCGAGCTCTTCCATGGCTGCCATCGTCGAAGTCATCGCTTCGGTCACCCCCGAGCCCTAGCGGCGTCGCCGTCGTGCTCCAAGTGTGCTCCCTATTGTCACACAAACCGTTCCCCTCTCTCTACCCCTCGCATGGTTGCTGCCCCACTTGCGTCGCCTGGAGCCCCCGTGGGAATGGTCGCCGCCGTTTGATCCGGCGACCATATGGTCCGACAACCACATCCTTGGATGCGGTAGAGCCACGCCTATAGCCTGGTTCCCTCAGCCGTCCTCCTCGCAGCATCCCGGCGTGCCTCCACCGCGGGATTTGGTCGCCGCCGGCCATCGTCGACCCAATCCACAGTTAAGAATTAATTAAGGGACTAATTAAAACAAAATATTTCTAGAAAATATTAATAAGGCAATGACATGTGGGCCCAATATCTGTTTGAAAAGTCCTTTTTTCCTTTTCTTTTTTTAGACTGGCCCCACATGTAAGTGTGTGTGTGATAGAGAGGGTGAGAGAATGTGTTTTTCATTTTATTTTTTGAGAGTGGGACCCACCGGTAAGTGGCACATGGATGCAGGGGCAAAAATGTCAAAGAAACGGCCAGATAGCGGTCAAAGCTCTTTGACCGGACGGTAACGGCACGAAAGGACATTTCTGTAAGGGCACCTAATGACGAAGGGGCCTTTTTGAGCAGGCTTTCGAATTAGGGGTATATCTGATAAGGTGGTTCAAGTTAGGGACAGAAATGCAAATGGCCCTTATATTTATTGCATTATGGGCTGTTAGTACACATTATATCACAATACTCATGCCTTTTCTCTCTTATTTTATAAGGTTTACATGAAGAGGGAGAATGCCGGCACCTGGAATTCTGGACTAGAAAAGGAGAAAATATTAGAGACCTATTCTGCACAACTCCAAAAGTCCTAAAACTTCACAGAAAATTGTTTTGGAATATATAAAAAATATTGGGCGAAGAAAGCACCAGAGGGGGACCACTTGTCATCCACAAGGGTGGAGGGCGCGCCCCCTGTCTTATGGGCCACCTGGCAGGCCCCCGACGCCCATCTTCTGCTATATGGTGTGTTTTTTCCTGGAAAAAATAGGGAGGAAGCTTTCAAGACGAAGCGCCGCCGTCTCGAGGTGAACCTTGGCAGAACCAGTCTAGGGCTTCGACGGAGCTATTCTGTCGGGGAAACTTCCCTCCGGGAGTGGGAAATCGAAGCCATCGTCATCACCAACGATCCTCTCATCGAGAGGGGGTCAATCTCCGTCAACATCTTCACCAGCAACATCTCCTCTCAAACCCTAGTTCATCTCTTGTATCCGGTCTTTGTCTCAAAACCTCAGATTGGTAATAGTGGGTTGCTAGTAGTGTTGATTACTCCTTGTAGTTGATGCTAGTTGGTTTATTTGGTGGAAGATCATATGTTCAGATCCTTAATGATAAAAAATACTCCTCTGATTATGAACTTGAATGTGCTTTGTGAGTAGTTATGTTTGTTCCTGAGGACATTAGAGAAGTCTTGTTATAAGTAATCATGTGAATTTGGTATTCGTTCGATACTTTGATGAGATGTATGTTGTCTTTCCTCTAGTCGTGTTATGTGAAGGTCGACTACATGACACTTCACCATGATTTGGGCCTTGGGGAAGGCATTGGGAAGTAATAAGTAGATGATGGGTTGCTAGAGTGATAGAAGATTAAACCCTAGTTTATGCGTTGCTTCGTAAGGGGTTGATTTGGATCCATATGTTTCATGCTATGGTTAGATTTATCTTAATTCTTCTTTAGTAGTTGCGGATGCTTACGAGAGAGGTTAATCATAAGTGGGAGGCTTGTCCAAGGAAGGGCAGCACGCAAGCACTGGCCCACCCACATATCAAATTATCAAAGTAACGAGCGCGAATCATATGAGCATGATGAAAACTAGCTTGACAACAATTCCCATGTGTCCTCTGGAGCGCTTTGCTTTATATAAGAGTTGGTCCAGGCTTATCCTTTGTTACAAAAAGGATTGGTCCACCTTGCTGCACCTTGTTTCCTTTTGTTACTTGTTACCCTCTATGAATTATCTCATCATACAACTATCTGTTACCAATAATTTCAGTGCTTGCAGAGAATACCTTGCTGAAACCGCTTGTCATTTCTTCTGGTCCTTGTTTGGTTCAACACTCTTACTTATCGAAAGGACTGCGATAGATCCCCTATACTTGTGGTTCATCAAAACTCAAGTAGAACAAGTCCTCCAGTCAGAAAATGATTTGCTTAATGAGATGAAGAATAAGATGAACGATCTTGTTGTTAGAGTTATGACTAGGGGTGGTAAAATGACTCAGAAACCGTTGTATCCTGAAGGCCATCCTAAAAGAATTGAGCAAGATTCTCAAACAATTAACAGTGATGCACCTAGTCCATCTAAAAAGAACATGAAAGATGATAGGACCTTGCATGCCTCTAGTGAGCCTACTGTAAACACACCAGAGAATCCAAATGACATTTCTATTTCTGATGCTGAAACACAATCCAGTGATGAACATGAACCTAGTAGCAATGATAATGATGATGTTCATGTTGATGATCAACCTAATGATGATAATGATGTGGAAATAGAACTTGCCGTTGATCTTGATAACCCACAACCTAAGAATAAAAGATATGATAATACATACTTCATTTCTAGGAAACATGGTAAAGAAGGAGAACCATGGGTTCAAAAACCCATGCCATTTCCTCCTGAAACTTCAAAGAATAAGTATGAAGAAGAATTTGAGCGTTTGTTCAAATGCTTAGACCTGTCTTTTTGCGCCTTCATTTGACAGATATTCTAAAAATGTCTCCTTATGCTAAGTACATGAAAGATACTGTTACAAACAAAAGAAAGACACCGGAGGCAGAAATTTCCACCATGCTTGCAAATTATTCATTTAAGGATGGAATACCAAAGAAACTAGGAGAAACTAGGAGACCCAGGAATACCAACTATACCATGCTCCATTAAAAGAAACTATGTTAAAATTGCTTTATGTGATCTAGGAACCAGAGTTACTATTATGTCTTTCTCTTTGTATCGAAGACTTGATTTGAATAAGTTGACAGCAACTGAAATATCTTTGCAAATGGCTGATAAATCAACTGCTATACCCATTGGTATTTGTGAGGATGTGCCTGTCATAGTTGCAAATGTTACTATCTTAATGGACTTTGTTAACCTTGACATACCCGAGGACGACAGTATGTCGATCATCCTTGGTAGACCCTTTTTGAATACTGCAGGGGCTGTTATTGACTGCAACAAAGGCAATGCACTTTTCATGTCAATGGTAATGAGCATACGGTACACTTTCCAAAGAAACAACCTCAAGTGAATAGTATCAACTCTATTGGAAAAATTTTCAACAATTACAATTGGAGGTTTTGAATTTCCTATTGCTACTGTCAAAAAGAAATATGAAATTCTTATTGTTGGGGACATGCATATCCCCGTTGAGGTAACCTAGTGTTATACAAAGATTCTCCAGTCTCATGTCATTTGGAACAAGTTTGTTGATACGTCTCCGTCGTATCTACTTTTCCTAACATTTTTCCTCTTGTTTTGGACTCTAATTTGCATGATTTGAATGAAACTAACCCGGACTGACGCTGTTTTCACCAGAACTACCATGGTGTTGTTTTTTGTGCAGAAATAGAAGTTCTCGGATTGGAACGAAACTTTGCGGAGATTTCTTATACAATAAAAGATAATTTCTAGAGCCAAGAACCACCGAAGGGGGGCACCTGGGTGGGCACAACCCACTAGCACGTGCCACCCCCTCCAGGTGCGCCTAGGTGGGTTGTCCCCACCTGGTGGCCCCGCAAACCCTGGAACCGACGTGATAAAATCACATTTTTCGAGAAAAAATCAGGGAGAAAGAATTATCATGTTTCATGAGAAGGAGCCGCCGCAATCTCCTGTTCTTCATCGAGAGACTAGATATGGAGTCCATTTGGGGCTCCAGAGAGGGGGATCTTTGATCTTCGTCACCACCAACCCTTCTCCATCGCCAATTCCATGATGCTCCCCACTGGGAGAGAGTAATTCCTTCGTAGGCTCGCTGGTCGGTGAGGAGTTTGATGAGATTCATCATGTAATCGAGTTAGTTTTGTTAGGGCTTGATCCCTAGTATCCATTATGTTCTGAGATTGATGTTGCTATGACTTTGCCATGCTTAATGCTTGTCACTTTGGGCCCGGGTGCCATGATCTTAGATTTTAACCATTTATGTTATCACCATTATATCTATGTTTATGATCTGATCTTGCAAGTTATAGTCAACTACTACGTGTTATGATCCAGCAACCCCAGAGTGACAATAATCGGGACACTTCCCGGTGATGACCATAGTTTGAGGAGTTCATGTATTCACCATGTGTTAATGCTTTGTTCCGGTTCTCTATTAAAAGGAGGCCTTAATATCCGCTAGTTTCCAATAGGACCCCACTGCCACGGGAGGGTAGGACAAAAGCTGTCATGCAAGTTCTCTCCGTAAGCACGTATGACTATTTAAGGAATACATGCCTACATTATATTTATGAACTGGAGCTAGTGCTGTATCGCCCTAGGTTATAACTGTCACATGATGAATATCATCCAACAAATCGCCGATCCAATGCCTAAGATTTTCCTACATATTGTTCTTGCTAAGTTACTACTGCTATCGTTACTGTTGCACTTGCTACAAAATCACTTCTATCACTATTACCGTCACTATTGCCGTTGCTACTACTATCAAAACTATCATACTACTTTGCTACTGATCACTTTGCTGCAGATAATTAATCTCCAGGTGTGGTTGAATTGACAACTCAACTGCTAATACTTACAAATATTCTTTGGCTCCCCTTGTGTCGAATCAATAAATTTAGGTTGAATACTCTACCCTCGAAAACTGTTATGATCCCCTATACTTGTGGGTTATCAAGACCTTTTTCTAGCACCGTTGCCAAGGAGCATAGCTATATTTATTGAGTCACTTGGGATTATTATCAAATTGCCACTATGAAGAATCTGAAGGATGCTAAGACCAAGATTTTTCCCTCTAGCACGAGGGGAGGTAAGGAACTAATGACCCACAAGTATAGGGGATCAATTGTGTTTCTTTTCGATAAGTAAGAGTGTCGAACCCAACGAGGAGCAGAAGGAAATGACAAGTAGTTTTCAGTAAGGTAATGTCTGCAAGTGCTGAAATTGTAAGTAGTGGATAGTTTGATAGCAAGATAATTTGTAACGAGCAAGTAACGGTAGTAGTAACAAAAGTGCAGCAACATAGCCCAATCCTTTTGAGGTAAAGACAGGCCAAAACAGTCTCTTATGATAAGCAAAGCGTACTTGAGGGTACACGGGAATTTCATCTAGTCACTTTCATCATGTTGGTTTAATTCGTGTTCGCTACTTTGATAATTTGTTATGTGGGTGGACTAGTGCTTAGGTGCTGTTCTTACTTGAACAAACCTCGTACTTATGATTTACCCTCCCGCAAGCATCCGCAACTACGAGAAAAGTATTAAGAATAAATTCTAACCATAGCATTAAACTTTTGGATCCAATCGGTCCCTTACGGAATAGCGCATAAACTGGGGTTTAAGATGCTGTCACTCTCTCAACCCATCATCTAATTGCTACTCCACAATGCATTCCCTTAGGCCCAAATATGGTGAAGTGTCATGTAGTCGACATTCACATGACACCACCTAAGGGAATAACAACATACATACTATCAAAATATCGAACACATATCAAATCCACATGATTACTTGCAACATGATTTCTCCTGTGACCTCAAGAACAAAAGTAACTACTCACAAATGATAAACATGCTCATGATCAGAGGAGTATTAAATAGCATAGTGGATCTGAACATATAATCTTCCACCAAATAAACCATATAGTAATCAACTACAAGATGTAATCAACACTACTAGTCACCCACAAGCACCAATCTATAGTTCCGGTAACAAGATTGAATACAAGAGATGAACTAGGGTTTGAGATGAGATGGTGTTGTTGAAGATGTTGATGGAGATTACCCTCCCCAAGATGGGAGAGTTGTTGGTGATGATGAGGACGAAGATTTCCCCCTCCGGGAGGGAAGTTCCTCGGGCAGAATCGCTCTGCCGGAGGGCAAAAGTGCTCCTGCCCAAGTTCTGCCTCGATATGGCGGTGCTCCGTCCCGAAAGTCATCTCCTTATTTTTTCTAGGTAAAAATGACTTATGTACGGCACCGGAGGTGGGCCTGGGTGAGCACGACCCACCAGGGCGCGCCTGGGCTCCCTGGCGCGCCTAGGTGGGTTGTGCCCACCTGGTGGGCCCCCTCTAGTAGTTATTTGCTCCAATTATTCTTAAATATTCCATAAAAAATCTCCATGAAGTTTTAGCTTGTTTGGAGTTGTGCAGAATAGGTAGCCTGACGTAGCTTTTCCAGGTCCAGATTTCCTACTGTTGGGATTCTCCCTCTTGGCGTGTACCTTGCAAATTATGAGAGAAAAGGCATCAGAATTACTCCAAAAAGCATTATTATGGATAAAAACATCATAAATAACAGTAAGAAAACATGATGCAAAATGGACGTATCAGGAACTGCCATCCAGCTCCGCTTTAGATTCACCTTCTATTATAAGTAAACTTGCACCACCACCACATGCTATTAATCCTGATATGTCACAAGTTATTGATGATGCTACTTCTACTATGAATGATGCTAGTACCTTGCTTGATGATAATGTGCCAGTAGGTAAATTTCTTGATGAACAAATTGCAAGAGTAAGACAACATGATATTGTTGAAACGGACGATGAGCTTGAAACTGAAAATATTGAAACACCTATTAGAACTAGTTCTCCTAGACATGAATTGCCAGAGGTATCGGAAGGTTATGTTTTGAATGAGGAGACAACTAGAGACATTCTTGCTTGTAATGATAGAGATCACTTGGAAAAATTACTATGCAAGTATAAAGAAAAATCTTTGAATGCTAGAATGAAATGCGATCCTAAGGTTGCTACTTCACCTATCTTTGTTGATGATGAGGATTATGAATTCTCTGTCGACCCAGAGTTAATTACTTTGGTTGAATCTGATCCTTTCCATGGTTATGAAACTGGAACTGTTGTGGCACATCTTACTAAATTGAATGACATAGCCACCCTTTTTGCTCAAGATGAGAAGATTCGCTATTACTGTATTCACAAATTATTTTTGTTCTCATTAAAGGGTGATGCCAAAGCTTGGTACAATACTCTTGCTCCTGGTTGTGTGCATAGTCCCGAGGATATGATTTATTACTTCTCTGAAAAATATTTTCCTGCTCATAAGAAACAAGCTGCCTTATAGGAAATATTTAACTTTGTGCAAATTTAAGAAGAGAGTCTCCCACAAGCTTGGGGGAGGCTTCTCCAATTGCTAAATGCTTTTCCTGATCATCCTCTTAAGAAAAATGAAAAACTTGATATCTTCTATAATGGACTAACTGATACTTCTAGGGATTTCCTAGATAGTTGTGCTGGTTGTGTTTTCAAGGAATGAAATACTGGGAAGCTGAAGAATTATTGAATATCATATTGAAAAATTATGATGATTGAACTCTTCCCGAACCACCGGTTAAACCCACTCTGAAGAAGAGGGGTATCTTATATCTTAGTCCTGAAGATATGCAAGAGGCAAAGAAATCTATGAGAGAAAAAGGTATTCAAGCTAAGGATGTGAAAAATTTACCTCCTATTGAAGAAATACACGGGCTTGATACACCACCACCACATAAGGTGGTAGAGGTAAATTCTCTAATGAAATTCAATTATAATGATAATCCTCAAAATATGCACCCTAGCCAATGCCTTTATGAGTTTGAAAATTATATTAGAAAACAAGATCACTTCAATGCAAATGTGATGAAAGAGTTGAAATACAACTCTAATATGATTGCTCGCTTGAGTGACTTGTTATTTAGAATCTCAAATGATGTTAGAGGTGTGGGGAAGCATGCTTCTATGGCTCAAACTCAGTTAGAACAAGTTGCTAAATCTCAAAGAGAGTTGTTAGATGAAATGAATAATAATATCAATGATCACGACTAGAGGAGGTAGGATGACTCAGGAACCACTTTATCCCGAGGGACTGATGTCTACTACACAACCTTCTTATTGTAGATGTTGTTGGGCCTGCAAGTGCACAGGTTTGTAGGACAGTAGCAAATTTCCCTCAAGTGGATGACCTAAGGTTTATCAATCGGTAGGAGGCGTAGGATGAAGATGGTCTCTCTCAAGCAACCCTGCAACCAAATAACAAAAAGTCTCTTGTGTCCCCAACACACCCAATACAATGGTAAATTGTATAGGTGCACTAGTTCGGCGAAGAGATGGTGATACAAGTGCAAAATAGATAGTAGATATAGGTTTTTGTAATCTGAAATAATAAAAACAGCAAGGTAGCAAGCGGTAAAAGTGAGCATAAACGGTATTGCAATGATAGGAAACAAGGCCTAGGGTTCATACTTTCACTAGTGTAAGTTCTCTCAACAATAATAACATAGATAGAACATATGACAAGCCCTCAACATGCAACAAAGAGTCACTCCAAAGCCACTAATAGCGGAGAACAAACGTAGAGATTATGGTCGGGTACGAAACCACCACAAAGCTATTCTTTCGGATCGATCTATAAAAGAGTTCATACTAGAATAACACCTTAAGATACAAATCAACCAAAACCCTAATGTCACCTAGATACTCCATTGTCACCTCAATTATCTGTGGGCATGATTATACGATATGCATCACACAATCTCAGATTCATCCAACCAACATAAAAGTACTTCAATGAGTGCCCCAAAGCTACTACCGGAGAGTCAAGAACGTGTGCCAACCCCTATGCATAGGTTCCCAAGTGTCACGAAACCCGCAAGTTGATCACCAAAACATACATCAAGTGGATCAATAGAATAACCCATTGTCACCACGGTTATCCCACGCAAGACATACATCAAGTGTTCATAAAAGACTCAATCCAATAAGATAACTTAAAAAGGGGAAACTCAATCCATCACAAGAGAGTAGAGGGGGAGAAACATCATAAGATGCAACTACAATAGCAAAGCTCGGGATACATCAAGATCGTGCCATCGAGGGAACACAAGAGAGAACACGAGAGAGAGAGATCAAACACATAGCTACTGGTACATACCCTCAGCCCCGAGGGTGAACTACTCCCTCCTCGTCATGGATAGCGCCGGGATGATGAAGATGGCCTCCGGTGATGGGATCCCCCTCCGGCAGGGTGCCGGAACAGGGTCCCGATTGGTTTTTGGTGGCTACAGAGGCTTTCGGCGGCGGAACTCCTGATCTATTTTCTGTTCTAGAAGTTTTAGGGTACGTAGGTATATATGGATGCAGGGAGAACGTCGGTGGAGCTACGGGGGACCCACGAGGCATGGGGGCGCGCCCAGGGGGGAAGGGCACGCCCCCACCCTCGTGAGCACCTCCCGTATCTTCTGACGTGGGGTCCAAGTCCATCAGGTGGGTTTCCTTCCAAAAATAACTTCTCCAGTTGATTTCGTTCCGTTTTGACTCCGTCTGATATTCCTTTTCCTCGAAACATTGAAATAGGCATAAAACAGCAAATCTGGGCTGGGCCTCCGGTTAATAGGTTAGTCCCAAAAATAATATAAAAGTGGATAATAAAGCCCAGTATTGCCTAAAATAGTAGATAAAGTAGCATGGAGCAATCAAAAATTATAGATACGTTGGAGACGTATCAGGGACACCCAAAAAGAATTGAGCATGACTCTCATAGGGTTAACACTAATGCACGTAGTCCGTCTAAAAAGAAAAGGAAGAAGAAAAATGATAGGACTTTGCATACCTCTAGTGAACCTGAAGTAGAAAAACCTCCTAATAATGATAATGAAGTTTCTATCCCTGATGCTGAAACTCAATCTGGTAGTGAACACTCACCTTCTAATAATGAAAAAGATAATGATGAGGTTCATGAAGATACTCAAACAAATAATAAAGAACCAGACAATGATGTGGAGATAGAACCTGTAGTTGATCTTGATAACCCACAACCTAAGAATAAAAGATATGATAAAAGAGACTTTGTTTCTAGAAAACATGTTAAGGAAAGAGAACCATGGGTTTAGAAACCTATGCCCTTTCCACCTAAGTTAACTAAAAAGAAAGATGATGAAGAATTTGAATGCTTTGCTGAAATGTTGAGGCTAGTCTTTTTGCGTACTCGCTTGACTGATAGCTTGAAAATGCCTCCTTATGCAAAGTACATGAAAGACATCAAGCTGAAATCTCCACCATGCTTGCTAATTACACTTTTAAAGATAGAGTACCTAAAAAACTTGGAGATCCAGAAATACCAACTATACCTTGCTCCATCAAAAGAAATTATGTGAAAACTGCTTTATGTGATTTGGGAGCTGGTTTAGTGTTATGTCTTTCTCTTTATATAAAAGACATGATTTGAATAAACTCACACCTACTGAAATATCTTTGCAAATGGCTGACAAATCAACTGCCATACCTACTGATATTTGTGAGGATGTGCTAGTTATTGTTGCTAATGTTACTATTTTGACTGACTTTGTTATACTTGAGATGCCCAAGGACGACAACATGTAGATTATCCTTGGTAGACCCTTCTTGAATACTGCAGGGGCTGTTATAGATTGCAATAAAAGCAAGGTCACTTTTCATATCAATGGTAATAAGCATACCGTGCACTTTCCGTAGAAACAATTCCAAGTGAATGGTATTAATGTTATTGAAAAATCTCCGACAATCACTATTGGAAGTTTTCGACTACCTCTACCTACTATTAAAAAGAAATATGAAATGCTTATCATTGGGGACATTCATATCCCTGTTGAGGTAACCTAGTAATTTACGGAAGTTCTTCGGTTTCATGCTAATCGAAAGTGGTTGTTAATAAGACCTGGTCAACCTTATTAATGGATCATTTTTAGAGGTATGAAGTTGATGAATTTAGTGAGCACTACCTTCTGTCCCTACCTTTTGTTTTCTGTTTTTATTAGTTAAATAAAATAAAATGCCATGTTTTGTTTGTTTTCTGATTTTCTTGTGCAATAAAAAAATGACCCAAAAAATAAAAGTTCTCAGAATGCTCTAAAAATTTAATATGATTTTTTCTGAATATTTAAGAATTTCTGGTGCAAATAATATCAAAGGGAGGTGCACCAGGTGGGCACAACCCACCTGGGCGCGCCAGGACCCCCAGGCGCGTCCTGGTGGGTTGTGGTCCCCACGTGGCCCCCCTCACTTATCTCTTCATCCCACATCACCACCTACCTCCAGAAAAAAATCACCATGTCTCTCTCTCTCTCTCTCTCTCTCGTTTTCTTGCTCTCAAACTCACATGTTTCGACCTCTTTGCTCGAAACTCCGTTTTTGAAACTATTTCAGGGGATTGTTGCTTGGTATGTGACTCCTCCGTTTGTCTAATTGGTTTTTTGCTTTAGTGGTTTATATTTTGAATAATTAGCTATTCTTGGTGCTGCTATAGATGAGCTTGCATATTGAATTCTTAGAGTTCTAAGTAGTTTGAATGCTTGATATGGCCTCTTTGCTTCCCTATGAGTAGTTGCTATCAATCTTGTGAAGTTTTATTGAGAAAAATTTTGTGGACTAAATTTTTTAGAATTTTGCTCATAGGAAAAAGATAAGTATCTTTAGGAAGTTTGCGTCCAAGAAGAACTCCAAGGGAGTTATTGGTGAGTCATGTGACAGTGATCACCATACCCAGAGAATGGCGAAGGTACGGGCATGTGAATGGCCGCATAACCCGTTCATGGAAGGGGCCGGAATCCTTCAGGAGTTTGCACAATATGCTGCTAATGCCGGCCCCACCGACTTCATCGCAGCTGAATGTGAACAGTATCATCTCCTCACAAATTCCTTTGTGCAAAGTTTTAATTTCCTTCCTAGGAATAATCCCCCTGAGGTGCAGTTTAATTTGTATGCTGAACCCCATCAGATACCACTTACTGAATTCTGTGACATATGCTTGCTTCCTTCTGATGGTGGTTTATTAGAGCCTAGGCCCGCAGAGTTTGATGGTTTTTATCATGCTCTTACTGTGGGGGATGATAGAGGGGTATCGAGTGTCACCACCACTAGCTTACACTTTCCTGCTCTGCACTATTTTGCTCTATTTATTGCAAAGTGTTTACTTGCTAGAGAGAAGGTAGGCGCACTCAGTGCTCCAGATTTTGCTGTTTTACGTCGTGTACTTTACGGTGACAAGACTTATAACTTGGGAGCTATTGTGGCACGTCGCCTTCACATTAACAAATCCAAGGGTAAAATACATGGTGGTATTTATGCTACTCGCTTGGTGGCTCGCTTTAATGTTCAGATACGCCAGCATGATTATCCATTGCCCAAGGTTTACATAGATCGCCGCTATGTAATACCACCAGTTTATTGTTGTCGATTACCCTAACATGCCTATTCCTTATAACCTAGTTTTCAGTGCGAACACTCGTGATATTATTCCATTGCCTGCACCTGCTTTGTTTGATCCTATTGCCAGGGCGGATACAGGATTATGCCTGTGGACATCGTTGCCTACCGGAACAACCTAGCTGTAGGACAGGCAGAGCCTCAGCAGTGGGATCCACAGGTACCTGCTCCTCAGCATTTCAACGTAGGACCCCCATGGTTTCTTTGACTGACTGATTACCAAGTTAGGCCCAAAGCCTAAGCTTGGGGGAGTACGTATTTCTCACCGACATTACATTCATGTTCACACATTTCAGTTGTCAGTGTTCACACTTTTTCATTGTATTATCCATTTTAATTTTATCGCTTTCTTCTTGTGTGTTTGAAAAACGTTGAGAAAATCTAAAAATATATTTCCCGCTTCGTTTCGGGTTTTCTTCCTAGTTTAAATTGTTGCAACACTAAAAAGAATACCCAAAAATATTTCCTTGTTCTTGTTTTACTTGTTGGGAGCTTTCCCGTGTAAATAGTTTTTCTCATTTTTGTTTTTCCCTTTTATTTGCTTGTTCAAGAAAAAAAAACAAAAACTCAAAAAATATTTCAGTGTGTTTCTCTGAATTTCTTTTCTTTTTATTGAGTTGTACCGAGGAGAAGACCACGATGAAAATGTTGAGCGGCTCTCATATGCATTATTATTGATCTAACAAAGAGCCAATATTACCTTGTCTTCTCCTTTTGAATAAAATGTTTGCAGACTCCATCTTAGTCCATGGCACTCTTGCACTATTATTATTTTCATATCGTTTGGTCGTGCAAGTGAAAGGGAATAATGACGATATTTGATGAACTAGCTGTGGCAGAGAGAAATGGGTATGAACTCAACTTGTTCTGTTTTTTGTAAATATGTTTAACCTAGTATCCATGATCCAGCCTATTATGATCAAACATGTTTGCAATGGCAATTAGAGATTATAGTTTCTCATACCATGCATAAGTATCTAGGAGTGGATAATGATTTATCTTGGATGTCAACATTGTGTTAAAATGATTGTGATGCAGTATGATGATATGGTATCCTCCTTTGAATGTTTGAGCGGTGTGACTTGGCACATGTTCATGCATGTAGTTGATCAAAACCAACATAGCCTCTATGATATTTATGTTCATGGTGTTCATATCCTACTCATGCTAGTATCCAATGTTACTTATGCATAATGCATGTTCATGACCGTTGTTTCTCTCTAGCTGGCCACTTCTCAACCTAATTGCTAGCCTTCACCTATACTAAGTGGGAATTCTGCTTGTACATCCAAAACCTGAAACCCAAGTTATTCCAGATGAGTCCACCATATCTACCTATATGCGGTATTAACCTGCCATCCTAAGTAAATTTGCATGTGCCACCTCTAAAAACTTCAAATAAATATCCATTTTGTGTGCCTGGATTGTTCATAGAGTGATAGGAGGTAGTCGATATCTTCCATGCTAAGCGGGTTATTCTCAGGTTGAGTGTTTATTCACTCACCATTGCATGAGAAGGGGGCTGTACTAGAGATGCCCAGTCCAAAACTGCAAAAAGAATAGAGCTTACAAATAGTCAAACAAAAACTCCTACGGAGTAATAACCTTTACTTTATCGCTTGGGAACCGCCACTAATGTGTTTAGCATGGAAGACATTGGTAACTGATGGTCGCAAAGTAAACAAGAAGGGTGCATTTCTCAAAATATTATTTACCTCTGTTTTAAAAACTTGAGCTCTGGCACCGCTGCAAATCATTGCTTCCCTCTGCGAAGGGACTATCTATTTATTTTATGTTGTGTCATTACCTTCTAAAATAAGCGCCAGAACTTGAGAGCACTGATGTCATGCTTATGCATTGTGTGTAGCTAATGTTGGGTGCATCATGACTGGATCTTTTCTACCATGAATTACAATGTTTAGTCGCTGCTTGAACTTTGGAGGCGCTTTGCATTTATGTTTTGCAGTCTCAGAAAGGTCTAGCGAGATACCACTATTGTCATATTATATCATGGTTGCTTTGATAATGTGTTGCTGCTTGAGATATCTTATTATTGCTCGCTAGCTGATTATGTCATTGATATGAGTTAATATAACTTTTAAGAGTTATTGTCGAGATCGTTAGTTATAATATTGGCTAAAAACCTAGGTGTTGTTTAAGCTTATTTACGCAAACATGAGCAAAAGAGTTCGTAAAAGTTTTTCTTTTTCACTTTTAGTTTATCAACTGAATTTCTTGAGGACAAGCAAAGGTTTAAGCTTGGGGGAGTTGATACGTCTCCATCGTATCTACTTTTCCTAATGCTTTTGCTCTTGTTTTGGACTCTAATTTGCATGATTAGAATGAAACTAACCCGGACTGACGCTGTTTTCAGCAGAACTACCATGCTGTTGTTTTTTGTGAGGAAATAAAAGTTCTCGGATTGGAACGAAACTTGCGGGGATTTTTTATACAATAAAAGAAATTTTTTGGAGCCAAGAACCACCGGAGGGGGGCACCTGGGTGGGCACAACCCACCAGGGCACGCCACCCCCTCCAGGCACGCCCAGGTGGGTTGTCCCCACCTGGTGGCCCCGCAGACCCTGAAACCGACGCTATAAAATCACATTTTTCCAGAAAAAAAATCAGGGATGAAGAATTATCGCATTTCACGAGACAGAGCCGCCGCCATCTCATGTTCTTCATCGGGAGACCCAATCTGGAGTCCATTTGGCGCTCTGGAGAGGGTGATCTTCTATCTTCGTCACCACCAACCCTTCTCCATCGCCAATTCCATGATGCTCCCCACCAGGAGTGAGTAATTCCTTCGTAGGCTCGCTGGTCGGTGAGGAGTTGGATGAGATACATCATGTAATCGAGTTAGTTTTGTTTGGGCTTGATCCCTAGTATCCTTTATGTTCTGAGATTGATGTTGCTATGACTTTGCCATGCTTAATGCTTGTCACTTTGGGCCTGGGTGCCATGATCTCAGATCTGAACCATTTATGTTATTACCATTATATCTATGTTCTAGATACGATCTTGCAAGTTATAGTCACCTACTATGTGTTATGATCCGGCAACCCCGGAGTGACAACAGTTGGGACACTTCTCGGTGATGACCGTAATTTGAGGAGTTCATGTATTCACCATGTGTTAATGCTTTGTTCCGGTTCTCTATTAAAAGGAGGCCTTAATATCCCTTAGTTTCCAATAGGACCCCGCTGCCATGGGAGGGTAGGACAAAGGATGTCATGCAAGTTCTTTCCATAAGCACGTATGACTATTTACGGAATACATGCCTACATTTAATTTATGAACTGGAGCTAGTGCCGTATCGGCCTACGTTATAACTATCATATGATGAATATCATCCAACAAATTGCCAACCAACGCCTACGATTTTCCTACATATTGTTCTTGCTAAGTTACTACTGCTATCGTTACTGTTGCACTTGCTACAAAATCATTGCTATCACTGTTACTGTTACTATTGTCGTTGCTACTACTATCAAAACTATCATACTACTTTGCTACTGATCACTTTGTTGCAGATAATTAATCTCCAGGTGTGGTTGAATTGACAACTCAGTTGCTAATACTTACAAATATTCTTTGGGCCCCTTATGTCGAATCAATAAATTTGGGTTGAATACTCCACCCTCGAAAATTGTTGCGATCCCCTATACTTGTGGGTTATCATTTGTTAATAAGACTTGATCAACCTTATTAATGGATTCCTTTTGACGGGCATGTGGTTGATGAATTTAGTAAAGATAACTGTCTGTACCCACATTTTACTTTATACTATTTAGAATTAATAAAGTAGAAATGCCATGATTATGTTGTTTTCTGAATTATCCATGCAGTAAAAAATGACCAGATAATAAAAGTTCTCAGAATGCCCTGAAAATTTAATATGGTTTTTTCTGGAAAATATAAAAAATAGTGGCACTGAACACAGCCCAGGGGGCTGCACTTGTGAGCCACAATCTCATAGGGCGTGCCCAACCCCTGGGCACGCCTAGCAAGCTTGCGGGGCCCATGTAGGCCCCCTCACTTATTGATGCCACCCATGCTCATCCTCTTCCTTCAGAAAAAGTCAAACTTGCTCCATAGCCCGTGTTCTTGCTCTTGTTGCTCGGATTTTCGATCTCCTTGCTCGTAGGTCTGTTCCCAAAACTGTGTTGGGTGATTGCTCATCGGTATGTGACTCCTCCGTTGGTCCAATTAATTTCTGTTCTAGTGGTTTATTATTTGCACATTTAGCTATTGTTGGTGACCATGTTCTTGATCTTGCATGTTAAATTTATATGGTTCAAACTAGTTATATGGCCTCTAGACACTTGTGGGAGTAGTTGTTATCGATTTTGTTGAGTTTGTTTCACTTTTATTTTTAGTTACTAAAAATTCAGAAAATTTTAGAAAAAGGGAAAACCATGAGAGGGTGGTTAAGGGGCTCATCAAGCCGGGATTCGTAGGAAACTCCTGAGAGGAAGCCCAAGTACCATATCTAGCATGCAGCGGAGGTCCTACCGTGTGAGTGGCCGAGCGATCCATTTTTGAAGGAAGCGTGAATTTATGAAGATTTCTACTATTTGGTGAACAATGTCGGCATCATTCCCTTCCTTGAAGATAAGTGTGATCAGTATGTCCTACTCACTAATACCTTTGTGCGAAGCTTTCACTTTTATCCTAGGAAGGAACCACCCATGGTAGAATTTAACCTCTATGATGTGCCTAAGGAAATGACACTGTATGATTTTTGCAATGTTTGTAAAATACCCGATGAGGGCAGTCACAGTGATCCACGTCATAGAGACATGGCGGATTTCATATTTGAAACTACTGTGGGAGAGACAAGGGGAGTGTCAGAAGTGAGAGTGGCTAGTTTACATTTTCCCCGTTTTATGTTACAATGCATTATTTGCCCTGGTCGGTGGGAGAGTGAATTGCTCAGTGCACCTGACCTTGCTATTTTGCGCCATGCTTTATATGCTAATAGAAATTTTAGTTTGGGCAATATGGTTGCTCGGTGGTTACACATAAACCATTCAAAGGGTGCTATTTATGGTGGTATCTATGCGTCCCGCCTCGCTGCACATTTTGAGATTCCTATTAGACATGATGAGGCGGAGGCAATGCTGCTACCTACTAAATATATGGACTACACTAGTATGGCGGCGCACCATTTTATTGATAAGGACAAGCATATGTGACTTTGTTATAACTTAGTATTTAGCCAGGGGACTCGTGAGATTATTACTTTGCCTGCACCTTCTTTGTTCAATCTTTATTCACACAGGTACACTATTATGCCCGAGGACATCTATGCACACTGGGGTCTAACACAACTCCCAGTACCTGAGCCAGCACCAGTACCTGAGCCATATCAGGAGCTCGCCGGCCAGTGGAACCCCTAGGACCCTCCACAGTATCCAGGGGAGGGGTACTTCAAGCCGTGGCCATAGACCAACTTAGGCCAAAAGCCTAAGCTTGGGGGAGTACGTATTTCTCACCGACATTACGTTCATGCATCACACATTCATTCTAGTTGTCAGTGTTCATCCTTTTTCATTGTATAATCCATGTTATTTTTATTTTTTCTTTCTTCTTGTGTGTTTGAAAAATGCGAAAATCCAAAAATATTTCGCATTTCTTTTGGTTTTTCTTTCTGTTTTCATTTGTTTACTAGTTTGTAATATTAAAAGAAAACCCAAAATATTTCTCGTTCTTCTTTTGCTTGTTGGGAGCTTTCCCGGGTATATAGTCTTTCTCGTTTTTGTTTTTCTTTCATTTTTCTTTCTTCAGAAAAACAAAAACTCCAAAATTATTTTAGTGTGTTTCTTTGAAATTATTTTCTTTTTCCTTGGGTCGTAGAGAGAAGACCACGATGAAAATGTTGAGTGGCTCTAATATGCATTATTGTTGATCTAACAAAGAGCCCATATTACATTGTCTTCTCCTTTGAATAAAAGTTTGTAGATCTTAGTCCACGACATGTGCACTGTTATTATTATTCACATCGTTCGGTCCTGCAAGTGAAACGCAATAATGACAAAATTTGATGAATTGATATAGGTGAAGAAAAGCTAGTATGAACTCAACCTATTTTGTTTTTGTAAATATGATTAGCTCATCATTCTTGATTCAGCCTGTTATGAGTAAACATGTTTGCAATGTCAATTAGTGATCATAGTTACTCATGCCATGCTTAATAGCTAGGAGTGGATAATGGTTTATCTTGTGTGTCAACATGTATTTAGAATGGTTATGGTGTAGTATGATAGGATGGTATCCTCCTCTAAATGATTCAAGTGGCTTGACTTGGCACATGTTCACGCATGTAGTTGAATCAAAACCAACAAATCCTCCATGATATTTATGTTCATGGTGTTTTATATCCTGCTCATGCTCGTATTCAATGTTGATTAATCTCAATGCATGTTTATGACCGTTGTCGCTCTCTGGTTGGTCGCTCCTCAATCTATTTGCTAGCCTTCACTTTACTAAGCGAGAATACTGCTTGTGCATCCACTTCCTTAAACCCAAAGTTATTCCATTTGAGTCTACCATACCTACCTATATGTGGTAATTACCCGTCGTTCCAAGTAAATTTGCATGTGCCAAACTCTAAATCTTCAAATAATAATTTGTTTTGTATGCTCGAATCGTTCATGAAGTGACAGAGGGCGGTTAGTATCTTCCATGCTAGGTGGGCTATTCTCACAATGAGTGTTTATTCGCAAAATTATATTCATCTCTGTTTTAGAAGCTTTGAGGTCTTGCACCTCTGCAAATCCCTGCTTCCCTCTGCGAAGGGCCTATCTATTTACTTTTATTGTTGAGTCATCATCTTCTTATTAAGGCACCAGGTCGAGAGCACTATTGTCATTTTCATGCTTTGTGTTTAATTTATGTTGAGTATGAGTATGATTGGATCTCTTTTGCTATGAACTACAATGTGTACTCAGTGCTTGAACTTTAGAGGTGCTCTGCATTTATGTTTTGCGGTCTCAGAGAGGGCTAGCGAGATACCATAGTGTCATATCATATCATGATTGTTTCAAAAAAAAAGTGTTGTCATCCGAGATATCTTATTATTGCTCGCTAGTTAGTTATGTTATTGATATGAGTAAATGTGATACCTAAGTGTTATCGTGAATATTGTTAGCTCATAATCTTTGCTGAAAACCTGAACATTGGTTAGACATATTTGCAACAACAAGATCAAACAGAGTTTGTAAAAGTTTTTCTTTGTCACTTACAATTTGTCAACTGAATTGCTTGAGGACAATACCAATGAGTTAAGCTTGGGGGAGTTGATACATCTCCATCGTATCTACTTTTCCAAATACTTTTGCTCTTGTTTTGGACTCTAATTTGCATGATTTGAATGAAACTAACCCGGACTGACGCTGTTTTTAGCAGAATTGCCATGGTGTTGTTTTTGTGCAGAAACCAAAGTTCAAGGATTGACCTGAAAATTTATGGAGAATTTTTGTGGAATATATAAAAAATACTGGCGGAAAAATATACCAGAGGCGGGGGCACCCAGGAGCCACAAGCTCAGCGGGTGCACCCACCCCCCAGGGCGTGCTCTGAAGGCTTGTGGGCCCCCTGGACCTCTGGCAACCCTAACTCCAACTCCATATATACGTATTCGCCAAGAAAAAAATTAGAGAGAACGATTCATAGCGTTTATGATACGAAGCTGCTGCCACCTCATGTCCTTCATCAGGAGGGCTGATCTGGAGTCTGTTCGGGGATCCAGAGAAGGGGGTTTGACACCGTTGTCATCATCAACCTTCCTCCATCATCAATTTCATGATGGTCAACGCCGGGAGTGAGTAATTCCTTCATAGTCTTGCTGGACGGTGATGGGTTGGATGAGATTTATCATGTAATCGAGTTAGTTTTGTTAGGGCTTGGTCCCTACTATCCACTATGTTCTGAGATTGCTGTTGTTATGACTTTCTATGCTTAATGCTTGTCACTTGGGCCCGAGTGCCATGATTTCAGATCTGAACCCATTATGTTTTCATGAATATATGTTTGTTCTATCCTATCTTGCAAGTTATATATGCACCTATTACGATTTATGATCCGCATACCCCAAGGTGACAATAATTGGGATTCTTTCCGATGATTACTATAGTTTGAGGAGTTCATGTATTCACTAAGTGCTAATGCTTTGTTCCGGTTCTCTACTAAAGGAGGCCTTAATATTCCTTAGTTTCCTTATGGACCCCGCTGCCACGGGAGGGTAGGACAAAAGATTTCATGCAAGTTTTTTCCATAAGCACGTATGACTATATACAGAATATATGCCTACATTACATTGATGGATTGGAGCTAGTTATGTGTCGCTTTAGGTTATAACTGCTACATGATGAATATTATCCAATGCAATTATCCATCGCTAATCCAATGCCTACACTTTTCATATATTGATCTTTGCTAAGTTACTTTTGCAATTGCTGCTGTTACAATCGCTACAAAACTGCTACTGTTACTATTGCTACTGTTATAGTTGCTACCATATTACTTTGTTACTATTCAGCTTGTTGCAGATATTAAGTCTTCCAGGTGTTGTTAAATTGAAAACTCAACTGCTAATACTTGTGAATATTCTTTGGCTCCCCTTGTGTCAAGTCAATAAATTTGGGTTGAATACACTACCCTCGAAAACTGTTGCGATCCCCTATACTTGTGGGTTATCAGCGGCATGGCAGGACATCTCTGCTGCTTCTGCGGTGCGGCCGGACTAGTCTGCTGCTTCGAGGGTGCGGTGGGGCCTCTGTGCTGCTTTGACGGTGTGGCAGGACCTCTATGCTACTACGGCGGTGCGGTGGAACATGTCGGCTGCTTTCGCGACGAGGTGGGATATTTCTCGTGCTTCCACTTCCATGCTCGCTTCTCCCTGGTAGTAATTTCTCAACCCAGAACTCATGAGGGCCATTGCAGACGCAAGGGAACAATGATGAAAGACTTGTTTTTCGTGTGGATGAGGAATTGAGGAGGAATGTGCAGTCATCTTGGAGTAGGTAGTATTTATAACCGAGTACTAATACACTCCTAAGTGGGAAACCGTTTAGGTTTTGATCAGTGTGAACAGGTTTGCAATTAAATATAGCGTGGTAGCAATTTGGAATGTGACGGGACGCAATCTCAAAATTTATTGATGGTTCTAGTTTCGAACTACGGCATGATTCCCGGATGGCATAATGTGGGCACACATTCTCGTACACGTACGTGGTGTTTGCATCATAGGGTGCACCGCAATAGGCGATCTGAGCACATGAGTTGTTCCATCAACCGTGTGCGTTCCTTATTACCATCGCACACGCTTATTTTAATTAGAATGTGTGCCCGTCTAGCACACACACCTTGATCTATCTAACCATTTCTGTTTGTTGTGTCTAATCGCAAACAGTTCATCCGTGTGAAGTGTATGCCGTCAATCGCAGACACCTTGATCTGGCTGACCGTTGCTGTTCTGTTGCCTAACCGCAAATAGTTCATCCGTGTGAATTGTATGCCGCCAATCGCACACACACCTTGATCTGACTAACCGTTTCTGTTGTGTTGCCTAATCACAAATAGTTCATCCGAGTGAATTCTATGTTGTATATTGCACACATCTTCATCTGCCTGGCCATTCCTGCTTTTATGCTCATCGCAAACAGTTCCTTCGAGTGAATTGTATGCCACACATCGCACAAGCAACTATAATGCAAATTGTGTTTGATGCCTCCGCCATTGCAAACATTTTGTATCCTTTTTACTATTATTTTACATCACCGTTTGCGATTAATGTAGCGCACACAGTTTCATCGAAGGGTCTCTGATTGTAGTGTCACATTAGCAACATCCTATAGTAGTGATCACTCGAAGGAAAAAGAGGTTGTGCTGCAACAAGGATGACTAGTTTTCCTTGAGCTTGTGATACGTCTCTGTCGTATCTATAATTTTTGATTGTTTCATGCCAATACTATACAACTTTCACATTTTTTGGCATCATTTTATATGATTTATTGTACTGACCTATTGATCCAGTGCCCAGTGCCAGTTCCTGTTTGTTGCATGTTTTTTATTTTGCAGAATATCCATATCAAACAAAGTCCAAATGCAATAAAAATTTACAGAGAATTATTTTGGAATATATGTGATTTTTGAGACTTGGAATCAACGAAAACGGGGGCCCACAGTGCCCACAAGACACCAGGGCACGCCCAAGTGGCTTGTGCTCACCTCGTACGCCAGTTGGATCTCTACTTTGGGCGTAAGGAAGATTATATCTGGAAAAAAATCGTGTTAAAATCTCAGCGCAATCGGAGTTACGGATCTTTGGGAATATAAGAAACAGTTATCGGCTAGAAAACATGAGCGTGAAACAGAAGAGAACAGAGAGGGAGATCCAATCTCGGAGGGGCTCCCGCCCCGCCGACGCCATGGAGGCCATGGACCAGAGGGGGAACTCTCCTCCCATCCAGGGGGAGGCCAAGGAAGAAGAATAAGAAGGAGGGGGGCTCTCTCCCCCTCTCTCCCGGTGGCGCCGGAACGCCGCCGGGGCAAGGATCGTGACAGCGATCGACACCAACAACTTCGCAGCCGTCAACACCAACTATCTCCCCCTCTATGCAGTGGTGTAACCTCCCTTCTCCCCGCTGTAATCTCTACTTAAACATGGTGCTCAACTCCATATATTATTTCCCAATGATATTTGGCTATCCTATGATGTTTGAGTAGATCCGCTTTGTCCTATGGGTTAATCATGATCTTGGTTGGTATGAGTGTATATTTCATTTATGGTGCTGTCCTACGGTGCCCTCCATGTAGCGCAAACGGAGGGATCCCCTCTATAGGGTGTTGCAATATATTCATGATTTGCTTATGGTGTGTGGCGTGACTGACAGAAGCACATACCTGAGTAAGTGGATTGTTGCGTATGGGAGTAAAGAGGACTTGATACTTAATGCTATGGTTGGGTTTCACGACCTTAATGATCTTTAGTAGTTGTGGATGCTTGCTACAGTTCCAATCATAAGTGCATACGATCCAAGTAGAGAAAGTATGTATGCCTCCCCCTCATATAAAATTGCATGAATGATTACAAGTTATCGATTGCCTAGGAACAAATGACTGTCTCATTGACCAAAGTATCTACTTTTATTATTTCGCAATTTATTCATAGTTTTATTCTCGCAAAGTACTCGTAGTTTTATTCTTGCAAAATAGTTTTATACTTGTTCTAGGTAAAGCAAATGTCAAGTGTGCGTAGAGTTGTATCAGTGGTCGATAGAACTTGAGGGAATATTTGTTCTACCTTTGGCTCCTCGTTCGGTTCGACACTCTTATTTATCGAAAAAGCCGACAAACAATCCCCTACACTTGTAGGTTATCAAGACCTTTTTCTGGCGCCGTTGCCGGGGAGCAATAGCATGGGGTGAATATTCTCGTGTGTGCTTGTTTGCTTTATCACTAAGTAATTTTTATTTTCTATCCTAAGTTGTTCTCTATCTTTAGTTATGGATGTGGAACACGAAATACCAAAAAAATTAGTTGTACTTACTACTCATGGAGATGGGGAACCTCCTAAAACCCTCGATGCTCTTTATGTGAAAGATATTATGCACTACTTTGGTAATCCTGGGAAACCCCCATTCAACATGATAATGGGAGACACGTTGGATCAACGTGAATACTTTACGGTTTATCGCTTGACACAAAAAGGGAAACTGTTATGGGATCAAATTGAAATATTGCATTGGTATGCTCGGGATCTATGCTTGAGAGATGATTATACTTGTTGCTCTAGGATGAAGTCGCCACACCTTACCTTTTCATGCAAATTTAGTGATAATGAAGCCTTGGATTCTTATGCTAAAGGTAGATATGATTATTATGATGTGGAACGAATAGAAGATTTTTTTTGCTTTTAAGGGTGCTTATGAAATTGAGTCTCCGTTTCAAAAGTATGAAGATTATGATGATTCTGTTTATAGGCCTGAAAATTTTGCTCTACTTAAATATTGCTATGAGAATTATGACAATGCCGATATTGTGTGTTTATTGAGAAAGTCTCCGCTCTCCAAGAGGAGACTAATATTTTGCAGGAAACTATGGAAGAAGAGATTGGTGAAACTGTGAGCTCATTGGATGAAAAAGATGATGAGGAGAGCAAAGAACAAAGGGAGGAAGAGCGGATTGATCACCCGTGCCCACTTTCTAATGAGAGTAACTCATCGTCTCATACATTATTTAATATCCCTTCGTTCTTACCGAAGCATGAATGCTATGATCCCGTTGATTCATTTGAAATATCCCTTTTTGATGAAATTGATGCTTGCTATGCTTGTGGCCATGATGCCAATTTGAATTATGCTTATGGAGATGAACTTGCTACAGTTCCTTATGTTAAGAATGAAATTGCTGCTATTGCACCCATGCATGATAGTCCGATTATCTTTTTGAATTCTCCAAACTACACTATATCGGAGAAGTTTGGTCTCATTAAGGATTACATTGATGGGCTGCATTATACCATTACACATGATGATTTTGATGAATATAATATGCATGTACTTGCTGCTCCTACTTGCAATTATTATGAGGGAGGAACTAAATCTCCGCCTCTCTATATTTCCAACACGACAAAATTGCAAGAAACTGTTTATGCTATGTATTGGCCTTTACTTGGCGTGCATGAATTCTTCTTGTATGACATGCCGATGCATAGGAAGAGAGTTAGACTTCTTCATTGCATGATATATTGTAGCGACTAGACCACAAACAGTCTAGTCCCTGTGCATCAGTGTCATCCCTGGATCGGTAATGCTGACACGCACAATACTTGAGAGGATTTATAATAGAGTTTCAATCACACACTTATTACATCGAATGTCTCAAGAGAGAGCTTATTACAATAATATGGCTTAAGGCCATCTAAAAACGATAACAGCGGAAGGCTTGGAAGATAAAGTGAGTCCATCAACTCCAACGACATAGCTGAGTGAAAGAGAACGACCTATGGCACCTTACTCGTCGTCTGAAAAGTCTGCAACAAGAAACGTTGCAGCCCGAAACGGGTCAGCACATGGAATATGCTGGCAATGTAACACATAGAATAATGAACAGAATAATTGCTATCACTACATGCATATATGGCTGGTGGAAAGCTCTATGGCTACAGTTTTTGCATAAAGCCAAATTTTCCCTACGACAAAGGAATAAATTTTATTTAACTATCATGGTGGTTGTTAAACATTGAGAAGGTTCCTCCAACTCAATCCCAATTAAGCATCATCGTTAACCCAAACAAATTAGTTTAGAGTGATGAGATCAACATGATAATCCAAGAACCAGATACTCAAGATGTCCATAACCGGGGACACGGCTAACCATGATTAGATTATACACTCTCCAGAGGTTTGCACACTTTTCCCCACAAGACTCGAACACATCCTTGGTCGGAGATTCGAGACACAGTCTTTCTGAAGCATTAACTCTCTACTCTGGCTAGACAGTGCCACCTACAACCCACTACATCTGCTAGTCTACCTCTTCAAGAGCTTCACGCAACTTACTCAACTATGCCAGAGCCCATATTGGCTTGTGGCTGCACACGGAAGTTTCTAGCATGAATAATCTTATGATCCCTTTGAGCCTGGGTGGCGGACCGTAGGATGATCACACGGGTACTCTGGGATATCCTAGGACAACACTGGATTCTCCAGGTGCCCTGACAACCACTAGGTACTCCAGGGTGCCTTAAGCAATCCACCCAGATGTGTATTTAAGTAGCCACCTTAATTTAACCATTAATTAAAAATACTCACATCTGTCATGGATACACTCACCCAAACCACGTCTACAAGCATAGCATAGCAATATAAGCATCACGTAAAGGTAACTCCCAGAGGTTTGATAATAAACAGGGCAATAGGTTCTACCTCATCATCTACTTCCCAAAACCCACATGTTAATCAGATCCTAACCATGCAATGTTTGAGGGTTGATCTAATGCAATAAAACTGGGTAGTAAAAAGGTATGATCAAAGTGTAACTTGCCTTGCTGATGATCTGCAAAACCTAGAGACTCGTAGTAGCACGCTTCACACTCCGGGTACTCTATCGCAAACAAACAATATCATACATAAGCACTCAACTAGAAACACGGGTAAAACTCAAATAAGAGATCTAACCAGAAAGTTCAACTTAAGAACTCCGGTTTGCAAAAAGAAACAAATCAAACGAATCAACGAAACTCAAACTGCGAAAGAAACAAGATCCGTTTACTAATCTGGACTAGAGTCAAATTTTATAGTACCAAAATCTTGTTCAAGTTGATTAAACAAAAATAGGGCTTCGAGACGAAGATCTAGGCGCTTGAATCGCCTGATTCCGATAAACGAGCGAAAAGATAAACTAAAACAAAGATTAGGGCAGAAATCGCGATAAAAAATAATCGTTGAAACCCCCTAGAAAAAGAAAAAACCGACGAACAGGCTAACGAATGAACGTTCGTTGTCAGTGGATAACGGGTGAACTCTGTTCGTTTAAACGAACGTACGGACGAACGTCCGTTATTTAACTAAACAGGGAAAACTGAACCGATCTAAAATAAAAAAACAAATCTAAAATTTTCGAAATAAAACCGACCGGTTTTAAAAAAATGGCGGCTACCTCGGCGTACGTGTCGGGGGCGGCGGCGGCGGCTATCTCCGGCGGCGGCGCGCGGGACGGGCGGTGGCGACGTCGAGCAGCAGCGGCGACAGCGCATGGCGGCGGCGGCGGCGGGGTCGGGGCTAGGGTTTCAGGTGGGGTAGGCTGGTGGGCTGGCGGCTTATAAGAGGCCGGCTGGGTCGGTGTCCTGGGCGGACACGGCCCGGTGGGTCGGTTACTTTATTTTTAAAATATTCCGATGCATAGAAAATCAAATAAAAGAAATACTAAACGGACTCCAAAAAAACCTGAAATAAAATTTCCCCATCCTCTAAAAATATAGCGGACAAAGTGAACATTTATTTGGGCCTCTAATGCAATTTTGAAAAACACATTTTTTTTCTAGTTCAAATAAAATAGCAATAAAACTCCAAATAAAAAAATCTTATTTGATTTTAATATTTATCCTCCAATATTTCTTTATTTTGGGGAAGTCATATTATCCCCTCTCTTTTATTTTCATATATGAAATATTCAAAGAGAAAAATAATTAAAACCAAACGATCCCCTTTTCAAAATTTGAGAAAACTCAAATATGAAAATAACGAAATCCCCAACTCTCTTCGTGGGTCCTTGAGTTGCATAGAATTTCTAGGATCAACCAAAATGCAATAAAGTATGATATGCAATGATGATCTGATGTATAACATTCCAAATTGGAAATTTGGGATGTTACAAACCTACCCCGCTTAAGATGAATCTCACGCTCGAGATTCTGGTTGGCTAGAAAATAGGTGTGGGTGGTCCTTCCGTAGGTCTTCCTCTCGTTCCCAGGTGGCATCATCCTCCGTATGGTGGCTCCACTGAACTTTGCATAACTTGATAACCTTGCTACATGTGACTCGGCTGGCAAACTCGAGAATCTTCACCGGTTTCTCCTCGTAGGTCAAATCGCTATCCAACTGAATCGCTTCTAGTGGCACTGTATCTCTCAGAGGAATATCGGCCATCTCTGTGTGGAACTTCTTCAACTGGGAAACATGGAACACATCATGAACTCCTGACAATCCTTCTGGCAATTCCAACTTTTAAGCAACTTCTCCCATACGCTCCAAAACTTTGTATGGTCCCACAAATCGTGGTGCTAACTTTCCCTTAACTCCAAAAGCTTAACTCCTCGAAGTGGGGACACACGAAGATACACTCTGTCTCCGACTTTGTAAACTGTCTCCTTGCGTTTAGAATCCGCATAACTCTTCTGCCTGGACTGGGCTACCTTGAGTCTATCGCGAATCAACTTAACCTTCTCTTCAGATTCCTTAATCAAATCTGGTCCAAACAATTGACGGTCTCCAACTTCATCCCATAACAACGATGTCCTGCACCTCCTTTCGTACAAAGATTCGAAAGGGGCCATCTTCAAACTGGCTTGATAACTGTTATTGTAAGAGAACTCTGTGTATGGCAAATTGTCGTCCCAACTAGATCCATAGTCTAGCGCACAAGCTCTCAACATGTCCTCGAGAATCTGATTGACTCTCTCGGTCTGCCCATCTATCTGTGGATGAAAGGCTGTACGGAACTCTAGCCTAGTACCCAAAGTCTCATGCAACTGATTCCAAAACTTTGAGGTAAACTGGGTTCCTCTATCTGATACAATGGTCCTCGGAACTCCATGCAGACATACGATCCTGGTCATATATATCTTGGCCAACTTAGCGCTGGTGTAAGTGGTCTTCACTGGGATGAAATGAGGTACCTTCGTCAACCGATCGACTACAACGCATATCGAGTCATAGCCTGAACAAGTCCTGGGCAATCCCGTGATAAAATCCATGCCTAGCTTATCGCACTTCCATTCGGGTATCGGCAATGGCGGTACAATCCTGCTGGCTTCTATTGCTCCGCGTTCACTCTCTGACATACATCACAAACTGCTACATACTCCGCAATATCCTTCTTCATTCCGGTCCACCAGAAACTGTCCTTCAAATCCAGATACATCTTGGTATTTCCTGGGTGAATCAAATACGTCGAATCATGGGCCTCCTGCAGAATCAACTTACTGATCTCGGGGTCATTAGGCACATATACACGATCCTCAAACCATAAGGTATCGTGCTCATCCTCACAAAATCCTTTAGCCTTTCCTTTGCTCATCCTTTCCTTTATCTCGGCAATCTCCTTGTCCGTCTTCTGAGCTTCTCTGATCTTATCCATCAAAGTAGACTGAATTTCCAATGCTGCAACATAGCCTCTCAGAACTATCTCCAAACATAGCTCGCAAAGATCCTCGGCTAAGTCCTTGGGTAATCCTCTGGTCATGAGTGTATTGACATGACTCTTGTGACTCAACGCATCGGCTACTACGTTAGCCTTTCCGGGATGATAGTGTAACCTCATATCATAATCCTTGATGAGCTCCAACCATCTCCTCTGCCTGAGATTCAACTCCTTCTGCATGAAGATATACTTCAAACTCTTGTGATCCGTGTACACCTCACAATGGTCTCCAACAAGAAAATGTCTCCATGTCTTCAATGCATGCACTACAGCTGCTAGCTCCAAATCGTGTGTAGCATAATTCAACTCATGGGGTTTAATCTGTCGTGAGGCATAGGAAACAACTCTTCCCTCCTGCATAAGCACTGCTCCAAGTCCTCGACGAGAAGCGTCGCAATACACTTGATAATCCTTGCGTTGATCTGGAAGAATCAACACTAGCCTGTAACCAAATGTTTCTTCAACTCCTGAAAACTGGCTTCACATTCCTCAGTCCATTTGAACTTGGTGTCCTTCATCAACAACTCCGTCATGGGCTTTGCAATCTTTGAGAAATTCTCAATGAACCTCCTGTAATATCCTGCGAGTCCAAGAAAACTCCGGATCTCTCCAACTGACGTGAGTGCTTCCCAATTTGTCACAGTAACAACCTTGGTGGGGTCTACTGCTATTCCTTCTCCGGATATAACATGTCCAAGGAATCCCACTTCCTTCAACCAAAACTCACACTTGCTGAACTTGGCATATAACTGATGTTCTCTGAGCTTCCCAAGTACCAAACACAAAAGCTCCTTATGCTCCTCTTCATTCTTTTAGTAGACCAGAATATCATCAATGAACACCACGACGAACTTATCCAAAAACTCCATAAACACCTTGTTCATCATGTTCATGAAATAGGCAGGCGCGTTAGTCAGACCAAATGACATAACGGTATACTCATATAGCCCGTACCTTGTGGTAAAAGCTGTCTTAGGTATATCCTGCTCTCGAATCTTCAGTTGGTGGTATCCTGATCGCAGATCAATCTTGGAAAATACTTTAGCTCCTTGCAACTGGTCAAACAAATCATTGATCATCGGTAGTGGGTACTTGTTCTTGATCGTCACTTCATTCAATCCACGATAATCAACAACCATCCTTAACGATCCATCCTTCTTGTCCACTAGAAGCACTAATGATCCCCAAGGTGACAAACTTGGGCGAATATATCCTTTACCCAGTAACTCCTTAATCTGCTTCTTGATTTCTTCCAAATCCTTTGCGGGCATCCTGTACGATCTCTTAGATATTGGCCCTGTGCCTGGCAAAAGCTCAATCAACAACTCAATGTCTCTATCCGGTGGCATGCCTGGCAACTCCTCTGGAAATACATCAGGGAAATCCTTCACCACTGGTACTTCCTCCTGTACAACTCCTGATAAGGAATTCACTTGAGTCCTCTTCGACACATGCCGGGATACATACTTAATCCTTCTTCCTTCTGGGGTAGTGAGCAAAATTGACTTACTGGCGCAGTCAGTATTCCCTCCATACTTAGACAACCAAACCATGCCTAATATTACATCCAGTCCTTGTGACTCCAATACTATTAGGTCTGAAGGGAACACGTAGTTACCAATCCTTAATGGTAACCGATCACACCATAGACTAGCCATATACTCTGCTCCTGGCGTGGTTACTAATATGGGTGACCTAAGGGCTTGGGTTGGCAGGTTAAACTTATCCACCAATCCCCTTGATATGTATGAATGCGATGCACAAGTATCAAAAAGAACGATTGAAACAAGTGACTTAACCAAAAACTTACCTATTACTGCATCCGGTTGCGCTTCAACCTCCTCCACGCTAACGTGGTTCACTTGTCCCCTGTTGAAAGGGTTGGTCTTCTTCCCAGAGCTTCCATTGCCATTTCCATTATTTGCTTCGGAACACTCCGTGGCATAATTTCCATTCTTCCCGCACTTGAAACAAGTAATGTGACTTAGATCCTTCTTGGCGGCTGTTGATGGGTTGGAACGATTCTGGCCATTGCTTCCTCCATTCCCATTCCCATTCTTGGGGCCACTATGGTTATGCGAACTTCCTCATTGGAATTGTGACCTCCATGGTTATGGTGAATGTGTCCTCCCGAGTTCGGGGTAAAACGGGGCCTCTGCTGAGCTCCTGAATTGTACTTCCCTTGTCCATACTTCCTCTGGCAGTTGTCTATCTACTGCTTCCCTTTAATCATGAGAGCTCTATCTACCAACTCCTAGTAGTTGTTGAAGGTTGCCACCATCAACTGCATGCTCAGCTCGTCATTCAGTCCTTCCAGAAACTTCTCCTGCTTAGCGGCATCTGTAGCGACGTCATCCGGGGCATAACGTGCTAACTTACTAAAATCATCCACATACTGGCCCACTATGCGTCCTCCTTGGCGCAAGTTGCGAAACTCGTGCTTCTTCATGGCCATAGCTCCTGCTGAAACATGGGCAATGCGAAACCTGCTAGAACTGGTCCCATGTGACAGTGTCGATGGGGTATGTGGCTGTGAAATTCTCCCACCATGATGCTACGGGTCCATCAAGCTGATGTGCGTCAAAATGCACTCTCTCCACATCCGTGCATCCTGCAGTGGTCAACTCCCTTCCAATCTTGCGGAGCCAATCATCTGTAACAATCGGCTTGGTGCTACTGGAGAACACCGGTGGATTCAGCCTGAAGAAACGGGCTAGGTGATCAATAGGTGGTGGTGGTGGTGGGTTGTTGTTGTTATTGTTGTTCCCCTAGTTCTGATTCTGGACTAGTAGCCGCATCAGGGTATTCTGCTGCTGGATCAACTGAGTGAGCTCCGGCGGGAAAGCAAATCCATTGTCACGTCTCGGAGGCATCTGATGGGTTTAGAAAAGGTAAGAAAACAGAATAGAATGAGGTCTAGAGGGAAAACACTACCCATATGCACATGAGACAAACACAAACATATCACTTCAATCAATTCAAACAAGGGCATACAAGCGGTCTAACTATCATTACAAAAGTTTTTGGACAATACTATATACATGGGGGAAATACTACTACTGATACGGTGGTCGACTAGAAGTTTTAGGTGGAAGACTCCATGATATCTGCTCCAACTTCATCAACATAGTCATCATCGCTATCGTCGGTGTCTGAGTCAGTGTCATCGATGATGATGTAGTTCTCCGGACAAGTGGAATCGTCATCTTCTCCTCCTGGCGTGGGGTCTCCCATGAATACTCCTAGCTTCCTCATTAGGTCGTCATTCTTCTCCACGAGTATCATCATTTCATCCTCATATCCATCGCATGTAGACTTGAGTTCTTCCTCCAGCTCCGTGATCCTGGTCATTGCCTTCTTCAGATCTATCATGCCTGCGCACATCTGGTTCTCCTGGCGACGAATGTGCTGATTTAACTCCTGGATGAAAGCTGCAATGGATCTATCCCTCCTGGTGCTGATCATCTCCCATTGCTCATCTCGGCGCCCACAAATCTTCTAGATAGTATCCTTGAGATCCTTATGGTAAACTTCTCCAATGCGTCCCATGGTGATGTGGTCTGCCATGCTCTTTCCTAGACTCCAGGTTGGTGCATCAAAGGAAAACTCTATGGGCTCAGTGACTGGCATGAACATCCTCCCTAGAACTTGAACTCGAATCATCCAACGCTCCTCTTCTGGTAAAGTGGCGATGTAGGTCCCGGTGAAGCTTGGTATTCCGATGTTCAGGTACCTAGTAACTTCCTTCAAGTGTCGTCCAAAAGGTGTATCTTCATTCGGTTGTGTGAACTTGTTCCTTGCATCCGCCATCCTATAGAGTAGAAAAGGGAGAGGAGTAAGAAATGAGAAGAGAGTAGTGATCTAGGGTTTTAGCCTAGTGGTCATGTCCTACAGTCAGCGTGTGCTCTGATACCATCTTGTAGCGACCAGACCTCAGACAGTCTAGTCGCTGTGCATTAGTGTCATCCCTGGATCAGTAATGCTGACATGCACAGTACTTGAGGATTTATAATAGAGTTTCAATCACACACTTATTACATCGAATGTCTCAAAAGAGAGCTTATTACAATAATATGGCTTAAGGCCATCTAAAAACAATAACAATGGAAGGCTTGGAAGATAAAGTGAGTCCATCAACTCCAACGATATAGCTGAGTGAAAGACAATGACCTATGGCACCTTACTCGTCGTCTAAAAAGTCTACAACATGAAACATTGTAGCCCGAAACGGGTCAGCACATGGAATATGCTAGCAATGTAACACGTAGAGTAATGAACAGAATAATTGCTATCACTACATGCATATATGGCTGGTGGAAAGCTCTATGGTTACAGTTTTTTCATAAGGCCAACATTGAGAAGGTTCCTCCAACTCAATCCCAATTAAGCATCATCATTAACCCAAACAAATTAGTTTAGAGTGATGATATCAACATGATAATCCAAGAACCAGATACTCAAGATGTCCATAACCGGGGACACGGCTAACCATGATTAGTTTATACACTCTGTAGAGGTTTGCGTACTTTTCCCCACAAGACTCAAACACATCCTTGGTCGGAGATTCGAGAAACAGTCTTTCTGAAGCATTAACTCTCTACTCTGGGTAGACAGTACCACCTACAACCCACTACATCTGCTAGTCTACCTCTTCAAGAGCTTCACGCAACTTACTCAACTATGCCAGAGCCCATATTGGCTTGTGGATGCACACAGAAGTTTCTAGCATGAATAATCTTATGATCCCTTTGAGCCTGGGTGGTGGACCATAGGATGATCACACGGGTACTCCGAGATATCCTAGGACAACACTGGATTCTCCAGGTGCCCTGACAACCACTAGGTACTCCAGGGTGCCTTAAGCAATCCACCCAGATGTGTATTTAAGTAGCCACCTTTATTTAACCATTAATTAACAACACCCACATCTGTCATGGATACACTCACCCAAACCACGTCTACAAGCACAACATAGCAATATAAGCATCACGTAAAGGTAACTCCCAGAGGTTTGATAATAAACAGGGCAATAGGTTCTACCTCATCATTTACTTCCCAAAACCCACATGTTAATCAGATCCCAACCATGCAATGTTTGAGGGTTGATCTAATGCAATAAAACTGGGTAGTAAAAAGGTATGATCAAAGTGTTACTTGCCTTGCTGATGATCTACAAAACCTAGAGACTCGTAGTAGCACGCTTCACACTCCGGGTACTCTATCACAAACAAACAATAGCATACATAAGCACTCAACTAGAAACACGGGTAAAACTCAAATAAGAGATCTAACCAGAAAGTTCAACTTAAGAACTCCGGTTTGCAAAAAGAAACAAATCAAACGAATCAACGAAACTCAAACTGCGAAAGAAACAAGATCCGTTTACTAATCTGGACTAGAGTCAAATTTTACAGTGGCAAAATCTTGTTCAAGTTGATTAAACAAAAAGAGGGCTTCGAGAAGAAGATCTAGGAGCTTGAATCGCCTGATTCCGATAAACGAGCGAAAAGATAAACTAAAACGAAGATCAGGGCAGAAATCGCGATCGAAAATAATCGCGGAAAAACCCTGGAAAAAGAAAAAAACTGACAAACAGGCTAATGAACGAATGTTCTTGTCTGTGGCTAATGGGTGAACTCCGTTTGTTTAAACGAATGTACGGACGAACGCCCATTATTTAACTAAACCGTGAAAACCAAACCGATCTAAAATCAAAAAAACAAATCTAGGGTTTTCGAAATAAAACCGACCGGTTTTAAAAAAACGGCGGCTATCTCGGCGTACGTGTCGGCGGAGGCGGCGGCTATCTCTGGCGGCGGCGTGCAGCTCCTGCGACAGCGGCGATGACAGCGGTGGCAAGCAGGAGCGACGGCGGCACGAGCGGCTCCAGCGGCGGCGGCGAGCAGCAGCGGCGGCGCCGCGTGGCGGTGTCAGCGGCTGGCGGTAGGGTCGGGGCTAGGGTTTCGGGTGGGGTGGGCTGGCGGTCTGGCGGCTTATAAGAGGCCGGCCAGGTCGGTGTCCTGGGCGGACACGGCCCGGTGGGTCTGTTACTTTAAAAAAAAAATATTGCAACGCGCAGAAAATCAAATAAAAGAAATACTAAACGGACTCCAAAAATCCTGAAATAAATTTTCCCCGTACTCTAAAAGTATAGCGGACAAAGTGAACATTTATTTGGGCCTCTAATGCAATTTTGAAATATGCATTTTTTCCTAATTCAAATAAAATAGCAATAAAACTCCAAATAAAAAAAATCTTATTTGATTTTAATATTTATCCTCCAATATTTATTTTTTGGGGAAGTCATTTTATCCCCTCTCTTTTATTATCATATATGAAATATACGAAGATAAAAATAATTAAAACCAAATGATCCTCTTTTCAAAATTTGAGAAAACTCAAATATGAAAATAACGAAATCCCCAACTCTCTCCGTGGGTCCTTGAGTTGCGTAGAACTTCTAGGATCAACCAAAATGCAATAAAATATGATATGCAATGATGATCTAATGTATAACATTCCAATTTGGAAATTTGGGATGTTACATATATGTTGCTTTGTGCTCACTACTAAACGCCAAAACATTGTTAATGAAAATTGGATTTGATATACCCTGGGATCCGGGTGGATCCATTACTTGAGCACTTTATGCCTAGCTTAATGGCTTTAAAGAAAGCGCTGCCAGGGAGACAACCCGGAAGTTTTAGAGAGTCATTTATTTCTGTTGAGTGCTTTTAGTTTAAAAACAAAATTATATAGAGGGGAACCTAATTTTTTTCAAAAAAGAGAAGCGACTAAAAGGTGATGCATTGAAGAAGTGAGGGTTAACCTTGAACACTTGTGTTCATGCTCATTGAAACAATATAAATTTTTCATGGAAGTTTCTCACAAAAATAATTATCCCCTTGTACAAATTCATTGTATTATAAAAATAATGTGCCAAGGTTTGCCTATAGGATAATTAGATTGCTTGTTGGTTTGTGCAGTGCAAAAAACAGAAACTTTGGCTGTAGTGCATGATTTTACATTTTTACTAGTATGTAGAAAGTTTCTGAAACTTTTTGCACAATATTTCTATACAAATTTTTTATTTTGTCCTAATTGTTCAGAATTTTTGGAGTACCAGAAGTATGCTGAATGTTTAGATTACTACAGATTGTCCTGTTTAAGCCAGATTCTGTTTTTGATGCATTGTTTTGCTTGTTTTGATGAAACTACCGATTTTAATCGGTGGTATAAGCCATGGAAAAGTTATATTACAGTAGCCACAATGCAAAAACAAAATAGGAATGGGTTTGCACCAGTACTTAAAATAGTGATTTGAATTATTATACTAACGGATCTCACGAGGTTTCTGTTGTGTTTTGTGTGGATGAAGTGATCAAAGATCGAGGAGGTCCCGATATGAGAAGAAGGAGGAGAGGCAAGAGCTCGAGCTTGGGGATGTCCAAGGCACCCCAAGTAAATATTCAAGGAGACTCAAGCGTCTAAGATTGGGGATGCCCCGGAAGGCATCCCATCTTTGTTGAATATGTTTTCGTCTTCGTTTCGTTCATGTGATATGTGTAAATCTTGGAGCGCCTTTTGTGTTTAGTTTTCCTTCTTTTATTTTATGCACCATGCTAGTATGAGATAGTCCATGGTTGATTTATAGAATGCTCATTGCACTTCACTTATATCTTTTGAGTATGGCTTTATAGAATGCTTCATGTGCTTCACTTATATCATTTGAAGTTTGGATTGCCTGTTTATCTTCACATAGAAAATCGTTGTTTGTAGAATGATCTCTTGCTTCACTTATATTTATTAGAGCATGATCTTTTGTAGAAAGAATTAAACTCTCATGCTTAACTTATATCTATTTAGAGAGTCAAGGGAATTGGTCAATTGTATGGTTAGTCATAAAATCCTATATAAAACTTGTGGATCACTGAATATGATATGTTTGATTCCTTGTAGTAGTTTTGCGATATAGAGATGGAATATGTTGGAGGTACTAGTAAACGGTTGTGGTTAGTAAGAATATTGGTGTTAAGGTTTATGATTCCCGAAGCATGCACGTATAGTCTCTTGTTATGCTATGAAGTTGGAGGATGATTTATTATTGATTGTCTTCCTTATGAGTGGCGGTGGGGGACGAGCGATGGTCTTTTCCTACCAGTCTATCCCCTAGGGGCATGCGTAGTAATACTTTGCTTCGAGGGCTAATAAACTTTTGCAATAAGTATATGAGTTCTTTATGAGTAATGTGAGTTCATGGATTATACGCACTCTTACCTTTCCGCAATTTGCTAGCCTCTATGGTACTGTGCATTGCCCTTTCTCACCTCGAGATGTGGTGCAAACTTCGCAGGTGCATCCAAACCCCGTGATATGATATACTCTATTACACATAAGCCTTATTATATCTTCCTCAAAACAGCCACCATACCTACCTATTATGGCCTTTTCGGAGCCATTCCGAGATATATTGCCATGCAACTTCCATCGCTTCTGTTTGATGACTTGAGCATTCATTGTCATATTGCTTTGCATGATCATATAGCTGACATAGTAGTTGTGGCTCAGCCACCATTCATCATTTTTATATATGTTACGCTAGAATTGCACATCCTGGTACACTGCAAGAGGC
The DNA here is from genome assembly GCF_002162155.2 of Triticum dicoccoides. NCBI lineage: Eukaryota > Viridiplantae > Streptophyta > Magnoliopsida > Poales > Poaceae > Triticum > Triticum dicoccoides. The sequence goes on from NC_041385.1 coordinate 413,044,575, forward strand.
ATTCATATAGCCATATTTTGTTATAGGTATCGAGTTGTAATTTTTATTTCTTTTGAGTTGTAAGTAAATAGAAGTGTGATGATCATCATTATTCATTATTAGAGCATGTCCCAGTGAGGAAAGGATGATGGAGACTATGATTCCCCCACAAGTCGGGATGAGACTCCGGACATGAGAGAAAAAAAAAGAAAAAAGGAAGAAAAAGAGAAGGGGCATTGTTACTATCCTTTACCACACTTGTGCTTCAAAGTAGCACCATGTTTTTCATATAAAGAGTCTCCTATTTAGTCACTTTCATATACTAGTGGGAATTCTTCATTATAGAACTTGGCTTGTATATTCCGATGATGGCCTTCCTCAAATGCCCGAGGTCTTCATGAGAAAGCAAGTTGGATGCACACCCACTTAGTTTTCATATTGAGCTTTTCATACACTTATAGCTCTTAGTGCATCTGTTGCATGGCAATTCTTACTCCTCAGGTTGATGTCAATATATGGGCATCTCCATAGGCCGTTGGTTAGCCGCGTCGATGTGATACTTTCTTACTTTTTTGTCTTCTTATATTTATCCCTATCACCATACTCTATTCCATCCATAGTGATATATCCATGGCTTGCACTCATGTATTGCGTGGGAGTTGAAAAAGCTGAAGCGCGTTAAAAAGTATGAACCAATTGCTCGGCATGTCATCGGGGTTGTGCATGATAAATACTTTGTGTTAAAAAGACAGAGCATGGCAAGACTATATGATTTTGTAGGGATAGCTTTCTTTAGCGTTGATATTTTGAAAGACACGATTGCTTGTTGGGATGCCTGAGTATTGCTTTGAATCACACATGTCTTAATATTCATGCCATGATTAGACATATGATCAAGATTATGCTAGGTAGCATTCCACATCAAAAATTATCTTTTTTATCATTTACCTACTCGAGGACGAGCAGGAATTAAGCTTGGGGATGCTGATATGTCTCCATCGTATCTATAATTTTTGATTGTTTCATGCCAATATTATACAACTTTCACATATTTTGGCATCATTTTATATGATTTATTGGACTAACCTATTGATCCAGTGCCTAGTGTCAGTTCCTGTTTGTTGCATGTTTTTTGTTTAGTAGAATATCCATATCAAACAAAGTCCAAATGCAATAAAAATTTACGGAGAATTATTTTGGAATATATGTGATTTTTGGGACTTGGAATCAATGCAAACGGAGGCCCACAGTGCCCACAAGACACCAGGGCACCCCCAGGGGCCAGGCGCACCCAAGTGGGTTGTGCTCACCTCGTACGTTGGTTGGATCTCTACTTCAGATGCAAGGAAGCTTATATCTAGAAAAAAATCGTGTTAAAAATCTCATCGCAATCGGAGTTACGGATCTCCAGGAATATAAGAAACGATTTTCGACCAGAAAACAGGAGCGCGAAACAGAAGAGAACAGAGAGGGAGATCCAATCTCGGAGGGGCTCCCGCCCCTCTGCCACCATGGAGTCCATGGACCATAGGGTGAACTCTCCTACCATCTAGGGGGCCAAGGAAGAATAAGAAGGAGGGAAGATGTCTCCCCCTCTCTCCAGGTGGCGCCGGAATGCCGCCGGGGCAAGGATCGTGATGGCGATCTACACCAACAACTTCGCCGCCATCAACACCAACTCTCTCCCCCTCTATGCAGCGGTGTAACCTCCCTTCTCCCTGCTGTAATCTCTACTTAAACATGGTGCTCAACTCCGTATATTATTTCCCAATGTTATTTGGTTATCCTATGATGTTTGAGTAGATCCGTTTTGTGCTATGGGTTAATCATGATCTTGGTTGGTATGAGTGTATACTTTATTTATGGTGCTGTCCTACGGTGCCCTCTATGTCGTGCGAACAGAGGGATCCCCGCTGTAGGGTGTTGCAATATGTTCATGTGTCGCTTATGGTGGGTGGAGTGAGTGACCGAAGCACATACCCAAGTAAGTGGGTTGTTGCGTATGGGAGTAAAGAGAACTTGATACTTAATGCTATGGTTTGGTTTCACGACCTTAATGATCTTTATTAGTTGCGGATGCTTGCTAGAGTTCCAACCATAAGTGCATATGATCCAAGTAGAGTAAGTATGTTAGCTCATGCCTCTCCCTCATATAAAGCTGCATGAATGATTACCTGTCTAGTTATCGATTGCCTAGGGAAAAATGACTTTCTTGTTAACAAAAGCTATCTACTTTTATTATTTTGCAAATTATTCGTAGTTTTATTCTCGTGAAGTACTTGTAGTTTTATTCTTGCAAAATAGTTTTATACTTGTTCAAGGCAAAGCAAACGTCAAGTGTGCGTAGAGTTGTCGGTGGTTGATAGAACTTGAGGGAATATTTGTTCTACCTTTAGCTCCTCGTTGGGTTCGACACTCTTATTTGTGAAAAAGGCTACAAACGACCCCCTACACTTGTCGGTTATCAGCCTGACAACATATATTGTGAGGAAAAAGGAACAGACGTGTGACATGTTGTACAGTTTCACCGAACCGGCTTCATCGGCACTTGGAGTTGCACGCTTTGCGAGAAGCAGCTACCGACTAGTCGAGCCAGATGTGATTTGACTTGTGATCAAGTGGGTGAGAACAAAAGGGGTCACACGCTTTAGGGAATGAATCTGTGAGGCCAGATTCAACTTGTGAGTCGGATGTGATCCTACTCGGACTCAGATTTAGGCCGAACAAACTTTGGGCTATAGGATCCATGCGGGGGCCATGTATTGAGCCTTCGATGGATGCATAGTGGAGTATACGTAATCAGTTGATTGCTTCGGTGTTTGTCATTAGGGCTTTGCATGTGTTGCAACTAGCCACACCTCCACTTGTTGTCGGTTGTATGATCGACCCTAGCAATCCGTCGCACGGTGTTCCTCCTACACGCGTGGATACCGTTAGAGGCGGTGCACTTGCACCACTCCAATGAACCAGTTCGTGGGATCCAATAGGCTACTTAGGAGATTGACGAGGAGGAGACGACTCTGATGACTAATACGTCTCCAACGTATCTATAATTTTTTGCTTGTTCCATGTTGTTATATTATCAATTTATGCTTCGGTGAACCAGTTCGTGGGATCCAATCAATTTGTAGCAACTTTGTATCATTTTTTGGGACTAACCTATTGACATAGTGCCTAGTGCCAGTTGCTGTTTTTTGCTTGTTTTTTACTTCACAGAATATCAGTACCAAGTGGAGTCCAAACGCAGCGAGAGGTTTTGGAGATTTTTTTTGGACCAGAAGACACCCAGTGGGCCAAAGATGTACCAGAGGGGAGGCCCAAGGTGGGAACAATCCACCAGGAGCCAGGAGGCCCAGACCCGCCCAGGGGTGTTGTGCCCCCACTCGGTGACCTACCGCACCGCCTTTTCGCCCTATAAATACCCAAATATTCCAGAAACCTTAGGGGTGTCGACGAAACACAATTCCAGACGCCGCAAGTTCCACAACCACGACATCCAATCTCGACACCATCACAAAGAGGTTCATCATCATCATTGGTGCCTCTCCGATGATGCGTGAGTAGTTCACCATAGACTTACGGGTCCGTAGGCAGTAGCTAGATGGCTTCCTCTCTCTCTCTCTCTCTTTTGATTCTCAATACAATGGTCTCTTGGAGATCCATTTAATGTGACTATTTTTTCGGTGTGTTTGTTGGGATCCGATGAACTTTGCGTTTATGATCAGATCTATATCCATGAATATTATTTGAGTCTTCCTTGATCTCTTGTATGCATGACTATTTATAGCCTCGTATTTCTTCTTCGAATCTTTGGTTTAGTTAGGCCAACTAGATCGATTTTTCTTGCCATGGGAAGAGGTGCTTTGTATGTAGTGTTCTTTCCTAGTGACAGAAGGGGCATCAAGACACGCATGTATCGTTGCTATTAAGGATAACAAGATAGGGGATATTCTTACATGAATATATCTCGTCTACATCATGTCATCGTTCTTTTTGCATTACTCCGTTTTTCCATGAACTTAATACACTACATGCTGGATAGCGGTCGATGTATGGAGTAATAGTAGTAGATGTAGGCAGGAGTCGGTCTACTAGTCTTGGACGTGATTCCTATATATTGATCATTGCCTTGGATATCATCATAATTATTCGATCTTCTATCAATTGTCCAACAATAATTTGTTTACCCAGCTTGTGCTATTTCTTGAGAGAAGCCACTAGTGAAATCTACGGCCCCCGGGTCTATTCTTTATCATCTTTGTTTTGAGATCTATTTTTATTTGCCTTTGTTTTCAGATATATTATTACAAAAACCCAAAAATACCTTGCTGCACTTTTTTGTTACTTATTTAATTTCGTGTTTTATCGAGATCTATTTATCCAATCTATCAAAAATTTTATCCCGTCAACTTGACAATTTCTGGCACCGTTACCCGTAGAGGGATTGACAACCCCTCATAAGCGTCGGGTTGCAAGTATTTGTTCTTTGTGTGTAGTACATAGTGTTGCTTGGTTCTCCTACTAAACTGATACCTTTATTTCATAACTGAGGGAAATACCTACCGTAGCTATGTTGCATCATCCCTTCCTCTTTGGGGAAATACCAATGTAGTTCAAGCGACATCAATGACATGCTGCCGCAACTCTTCTTCCGTTGCATGAGACTGCACGTCTAGTGGTATTGATCTCGTGATCCATCTCCCTTAGCATGTTCCTAGTTGTTCCGTGTGTAGGAATTTTTTTTATTGTAGTCGATGCACCTAGCCTATAGCCCTACAATTGTGCCCCTTGCACCTGCACCTACCGGCCCTTGCTGGGTAGGATTGATACGTCTCCAACATATATATAATTTTTTATTATTCCATGCTGTTTTATTATCATTCTTGGATGTTTTATAATCATTTTATAGTCATTTTATTTTGGTACTAACCTATTGACATAGTGCCAAGTGCCAGTTGTTGTTTTCTACATGTTTTTACATCACAGGAAATCAAACCAAACGGAGTCCAAATGAAGCGAAACTTTTTGAGGATTTTTTTGGACCAGAAGACATCCAGTGGGCCGGAGAAGCGCTTGGGGGGGGGGTGCTCCGAGGGGAGCACAACCCACCAGGGTGCCAACCTCGAGTGCCCCCTGAACCGACTCTTTGCTGTATAAATACCCCAATATTCCAGAAATCCTAGGGGCATCGATGAAAATCAATTCCTGCCGCCGCAGAGTCCAGAACTACCAGATCCAATCTATACACCATCATGGAGGGGTTCACCACATCCATTGGTGCCTCTCCGATGATGCGTGAGTAATTCTTTGTAGACCTACGGGTCCATAGTTAGTAGCTAGATGGATTCCTCTCTCTTGTTTGATTCTCAATACAATGGTCTCTTGGATTTCCATATGATGTAACTCTTTTTGCGGTGTGTTTGTTGGGATCCGATGAACTTTGAGTTTATGATCAGATCTATATTTTTATCCATGAAAGTTATTTGAGACTTATTTGATATCTTATATGCATGATTGCTTATAGCCTCATATTTCTTCTCCGATATTTGGATTTAGTTTGGCAAACTTGATCTATTTATCTTGCAATGGGAAGAGGTGTTCTGTAGTGGGTTCGATCTTACGGTGCTTGATCCCAGTGACAGAAGGGGAACCGACACGTATGTATCGTTGCTACTAAGGATAAAATGGTGGGGTCTATTTCTACATAAATAGATCTTGTCTATATCATGTCATCGTTCTTATTGCGTTACTCCATTTCTCCATGAACTTAATACACTAGATGCATGCTGGATAGCAGTCGATGTGTGGAGTAATAGTAGTAGCTGCAGGCAGGAGTCGGTCTAGTAGTCTTGGACGTGATGCCTATGTAATGATCATTGCCTGGATATCATCATGATTATTTGAAGTTCTATCAATTGCCCAACGGTAATTTGTTCACCCACCGTTTGCTATTTTTCTCGAGAGAAGCCACTAGTGAAACCTACGCCCCCCGGGTCTCTTCTTTAGTATTTTTTCCTTTGCAATCTACTTTCCTATGCTTTTATTTTCAGATCTATTAAACAAAAAATACAAAAATACCTTGCTGCACTTTATTTTATCTGGCGTTCGATCTATCAATATTTACAACTCTCTCACATCCGTTTGCCAATTTCTGGCGCTGTTGCCCGAAAGGGATTGACAACCCCTTTAATACGTCGGGTTGCGAGTATTTGTTATTTGTGTGTAGGTGCTGTTTACATAGTGTTGCTTGGTTCTCCTGCTGGTTCGATAACCTTGATCTCATCACTGAGGGAAATACCTACCGCCGTTGTGCTACATCATCCCTTCCTCTTTGGGGAACTACCGACGTAGCTTCAAGCCGCATCAAGGATCCATCCACTACTTGGGTGGCTCTTGAACCATAAGATGAGGTTGGAAAGGTGGGATCCACCATGGAACATCCAAGGGGGTGCTCTGGTGGTGGATGACCAAAGGACGGCACACCTCCCCGGAATTCCAACGATGGGATTATTGTGTTTGCTGTGGTGGACATGCACTACCTTTCCCCCTGTACCTTGCCTCAGAATCATTTCGCCATAGCACACTTCTCTCAAATTAGATCAAATACCAGACGAACCCCCCGGGCCACGAAGAACTAGAGCAACTAAAAGAGATAGATGACACACAACTAGTCTCATAACTTCTAGCTGGTAAACAATCCTCAGTTCTCAACCACTTTTGCTGAAATGGTTCGTTCCATCAAGACTTGGCTATGCAACCTTGTCTGGGATGCGGTCGAGCAAGTACGATGCCATTGTTGAGAGAGGAATGGGAAACTGTTTTTGCCCACAACTGTCCAAAATACTCAGCATATACTTCCTCAGTATCAGTTTCAACTGAGCCCACCTACCCACCTAGCAGCGTCTCTGCCTCCCCGCTTCAACACAGGCAAACAATCTCCTGGCACACCTCGGCTCTTATGTTGAAAATGAAGCCCATGCATCCTCGAACAACAACACTGGCTAATCTGAGGGAAAACTTCCCTGAATCTAAGCAGGACTCACACCATCAAAGGATCTCAGCAAACCATCACCTCCTACAGAGCAAGGATTGACCAATGGAAAAGCATCACCTGCATCCTGAGATGTGGAAGGAACACATATCTCATCGAACTGAATGATGAGGCCATCCAATTAAATAGGATATTCGCTTTCCTCTCCCGAGATACATCAAATCTGGATTTAATCTGAATAGACGCCATCTTATTCTCTGCATCCACGATGCTAACTCTGCTTCCTGGCCGCCCACACCAAAATCAAATCTGTTGTCAAAGTTTGACCCAAAGCAAACAGATGCGCTCTCTCCTCCGAGTTGGTCCTCGACATAGCCTGCATTGCCAATCTGCATTGCGCTTCTCTCGTTGCCCTTCCACTACCCTCTCTATCCAATCCAAATCCACCATTAGCCCCACAATCTCCTGGTCCAAAGCTGCTCCCCTTCGCTGTTGGCACAATGAATAACAAGTATCCACCAACCTCCCACATGCGGGCCATCCTGACTCGTTTCCGGGAACTCTCCGAAGACAACAACTCAAACTAAGGCTCACTTAGATTCCCCTATAGAGATTCAAGTAAGCCAAGAGTCTGGGGACCCCCAGACTGAGCTCTGACAAGGCATCACCCTCGCCTCAACTACTTCACCAAGCAAGAAGACGACCGTGATGATCCAACATTGTTCTCCACAGGAAAACTCAAGTCTTGTAGCGACCACTAAGGATGACCACTCCGTCTCGGGCTGTGCCCAGCCCACTAAGGAGACAACTCCGCAGAAGCCCGGTCCCACGGATGAGCATCCTGCAGACCTTTACATCCAAGTGGCTAGCGGTGGCATGCCCTCTCCTTGAGCGGTGGTCACGCATCACATGCTTTAACCTCAGCTCGGCACCTGTCACTGTGCGTGCATAGTAATAAGAGGTAGGTAGCACTACAAAAAAATACACTTCCATGATGATACATGTTTGTCACAGTAGGTCACGTTTTCTTTCATGCATGTACATCCATGACGATTTTATGACAGAATCAAGATAGTCATACCTGTGCTGTTGCAGAAGTGTTCCATGACATTACCAAAATTATCAGCACGGAAGTGTCCACTTCCATGAAGATAAATCACACGTCACAGAAGTGCTTTCATTAAGGGTGACTGACACGTGGCATCCACCGTAATGGGTTGTTGTTAAGCTATCGGGTTTCGGTTTGGATCCGATAACCCATTAACAGCCCGGACCAATGGGGATTTTCCACGTGTAAAATTTTGAATGGCCAGAGGAACCACATGTCGGCGCACCGTTGGGACAGATGTCATCCAGTCATTGGACCGAAGGCACCTATGATTCGTCGACACGTGGTAGGGCCCAACAGAGGCCCATATAAGTTAAAAAGGCCGGCCCAGTCGAAGGCCTATAGTATTTACTCAGGTACTAGTGAGCCAGCCCAATAACGGCATGTTTAAACATGACCCATTAACGGCCTGAAGCCAGATCTGGCCCGTTAATTGTTTGCCAAATATTTGGGCCCAATTATGGCCCAGTAACATTTCGGCCTGTTAGAGGTCCGATGTAGACATGGGCCCATTTCATCCCGGTGTGTCTTTTGGCCTGGGAATGGCCTATGCTGCCCATGGGCCATATATGGTTCGACGCACATCCGGCCCTCTAACGGCTCATGATAAAGGTGGCAACAGTTCAGCCCGACGTGACTTTGGGCCTGTTAAAGGCCTGTTGTATAATTCGGCCCGTTGATGCTTGTACTAAGCTTTCGGCCTCTTAAAGGCCCATGATATTAGTGGGCCAACTAAGGCCTAAGATATGTTTTGGCCTAGTAATGGCCCGTCATATAACTGGGCCAAAAAAGGCCCGGTCTACATTCACCCTGGTAAAGGCCCGTAGACGACTAGTGAAAATTGAGGCCCAACATGAATTTCAGCCTGCTAAAGGCCCATGGTTTCTTCTGGGCCATAACAGGCCAGCAGAATATTCAACCTGTTAATGGCCCAAAGCTACATGGGCCCAACTAAGCGCCTGGTCCACTAAAGGCCCAACTAAACTTTGGGCTAAATATAGGCCCGTGTAAATTGTGGCACCGGTGCAAAGTGTGAAGGCCCCAATGGCCTTTTAGCACCAATAAAGTTGCAGGCTGACCCAATTGTGGCCCGCTAAAAAGTAGGCCCGTTATAGGCGAATGTTTCGGCCCGGTCGACTGTATCAATTTTCTTTTCAGATAGCAAATGATGGCAGTAACTAGTAGGAATTAAGAACAAACCTACTCTATACAATAAAGAAATTACAGCATGATAACTTAGAATAAACCTACACTATACAATAAATGATTTATGGTATATTACATCCACCGGGCATCGAAGTTCGCCACCAGTGATCATAAAGCGCAACGAAGAAGCAGATTACAAAAACTGGGCACCATTGCGGCATAATAAAATAATACTGAACCAAGACCACTTCCAAGACAGTTCAAGAAAGGTTAGCCTTGCACGGGAACTGATGCGCAAGCTGCTGAGCAAGGCTATGAGATCGGCCTAGCAAGTCGGTCATAGCTTCCAGGTGTAGCTGTTTAGCAATGAGGTTCTCATTGGTGTTGTCCGCAATTTTTCTTAGAGATAGGACTTCAAGTCAAAGTTGAGTTGCAGAATGCCTTTCTACTAGAACTTGGGACTGAAGAAGTCGAACTGATTCAGACAACGAATTATGTGAGCTTGTCCGACTGCCAGTCTCAAGTAACTTGAACACTGCATGAAGACAAGACTTTGGGGTTGTCTCGCTATCTTCAAGATGTTTTGCCTTCTCTGCTCCAATATATGTTGGGTTTGTCTCACAGCCTTTGGCAGACTTGTGCACGCCATCAGGCATATCACCCTGAAACAAGCAGAGAGATGACATGTTTTGCACGTGTATAAACAAAGATGATAACTGTGCTGTCAATTCCTTCCAATTTCAAATTAGGAAATAAAGAGTAAGTTCAAAATATCAATAGCATAATTTGGCATTGTTCATATTGCAGGGAGCTTCACCACACTACTGGATTACCATGTCAACATAACAAGCATAGATGAAGGGCAAAGACAATCATTGTATCTATTTTGGTTAATGTGCATGACATGTTGTTCATATCATCAGCCACATCAGTAAGATAAAACAGGAGATGACTAAAGGAAATATGCCCTGTAGGCAATAATAAATTTATTATTTATTTCCTTATTTCATGATAAATGTTTATTATTCATGCTAGAATTGTATTAACCGGAAACATAATACATGTGTGAATACATAGACAAATAGAGTGTCACTAGTATGCCTCTACTTGACTAACTCGTTAATTAAAGATGGTTATGTTTCCTGACCATAGACATGAGTTGTCATTTGATTAACGGGATCACATCATTAGGAGAATGGTGTGATTGACTTGACCCATTCCTTTAGCTTAGCACTTGAACGATTAGTATGTTGCTATTGCTTTCTTCATGACTTATACATGTTCCTATGACTATGAGATTATGCAACTCCCGTTTACTGGAGGAACACTTTCTGTGCTACCAAACGTCACAACGTAACTGGGTGATTATAAAGGTGCTCTACAGGTGTCTCCGAAGGTACTTGTTGGGTTGGCGTATTTCGAGATCAGGATTTGTCACTCGGATTGTCGGAGAGGTATCTCTGGGCCCACTTAGTAATGCACATCATTATAAGCCTTGCAAGCATCGTAACTAATGAGTTAGTTGCGGGATGATGTATTACGGAACGAGTAAAGAGACTTGTCGGTAACGAGATTGAACTAGGTATTGAGATACTGACGATCGAATCCCGGGCAAGTAACATACCGATGACAAAGGGAACAATGTATGTTGTTATGCGGTTTGACCGATAAAGATCTTCGTAGAATATGCGGGAGCCAATATGAGCATCCCGGTTCCATTATTGGTTATTGACCAGAGACGTGTCTCGGTCATGTCTACATAGTTCTCGAACCCGTAGGGTCCGCACGCTTTAGGTTTCAATGACAATTTTATTATGAGTTTATGAGTTTTGATGTACCGAAGGAGTTCGGAGTCCCAGATGAGATCAGGGACATGACGACGAGTCTCAAAATGGTCGAGATGTAAAGATCGATATATTGGACGACTATATTCAGACATCGGAAAGGTTTCGAGTGATTCGGGTAATTTTCGGAGTACCGGAGAGTTACGGGAATTCGCCAGGGAGTATGTCGGCCTTATTGGGCTTTAGGGGAAAGAGGGACGAGGGATTGGGCGCCCCAAGGCCTAGTCCGAATTGGACTAGGGGGAGGGGCTGCGCCCCCTCCTTCCTTCTCTTCTCTCTCTCCTTTCCTTGACTCCTACTCCTACTACATGGAAGGGGCCGG